>NW_028322234.1:17212931-17366460 GCF_059928025.1 Delphinapterus leucas
AAATCTCCCCATTTCCCCACTGTACCTCCCCACAGCCTCCCTCTCCTGAAGGCCACCATCATCTGTTGCCTGGACAGCTGCACTATCTTCCTCCTCCCTGGTGTCACTCCTGCCGACACGCTCAGTCCCTTCTCCACGCGAAAACCAGCAGGAGTTCTGCAAAGTAATCCAGACCACATCGCTCCCTGGTTCAAAATCCTCCACAGCTCCCTACTCCCCTCCAAATAACAGTCAAACCCTTCACCACGGTACACAAGACTGCACGATCTGGTCTCCCGCTTCCTCTCCGACCTCATCGACTCCCCTCCGCCTCGCTCACGGCGCCTCCTGCTGTACTTCCAACCACCAGGCGCCCTGCCTGGAACGCCTCTCGCTTTCCTTTCGCTGCCTGGTTTACCCCGACGTGCTCAGACGTCCCCTTCTTCAGGAAGCCCTCCCTGACTAACTCGGGGGTCTCCCAGCTCCCCGAGGGCTGGAGCCGCACCCCCAGCGCGGCTCACCCAGCGACCCTACCTGCGCTCCCGGCTCCTCCGCCTGCGCCGCCTCTCGTCGTCCCGGCGACGTCGGTTTCGCCGCCCATGGCTCCCGCTAAAACTTCGGCTCCGACTCCGACTCCCACTCCGCCTCCGCTGCCTTCGGCCCCTGCGACCAGCCGACCGCGAGCGAGATCGTGTATCGCGACCCATCGGCTGGGACGGTGGCGTCGGCGCGGACACAAATATCCGGGACCTGCGCCGGGGGCCTTCCTCGATCGCGGCGCGTGCCTGGCTGCCCCACCCACGCCTGAGCAGGGAGATAGGAACCCATCTCGCGGCTCATCCTTCGGGGATTCCGACCCTCCCATAACCTCCCCACCGTCCTCAAACGTGGCCTGCGTAATGAACTCCTACCGGACTGTTGTCGCTAGGGCTGGGGATTCGTTCTTCAGGCAGTACTGGGGGCAGGCCCAGGTGGGTCCTCGAGCCTTAGGGAGCCAGAGGAGCAGTGGGCGGAGCAAGGACGAACCAGGAACTGTGAGGGGGCGGGGCCTGGGGAGGCGGAGCCTGGGGAGGCGGGACCAAGAGAAGGTGGGGTCTCGGGGCGTAGCCAAGGGAGGCGTGTCCCGGGGGCGAGGTCTCGCGGCCTGTGGAGGCGGGGAAGCCTCACCGTGGGTGAGAGTTCAGGCTGCCCAAGGAGGCGAGGGGTGGGAGCTGGGACGGAAACGGAAAAGCCTTAGATGCTGGGCTGACCCTCTGTGAGAATCACCATCATGCTTCACCACCCGCCAATAATACCTATGTGTTTCAGGAGTTAAGGTAAAAAAACAAAACATAACTTGGATAACTCAAGTTCCCCATTAACCCATTTCATAGGGGGGGAAACTGAGGCTCAGAGAGCGACAGTCACTGTAACACTCCCGCTCTCAATGAGGCAGTGCAGAGCTGGGATTTGAACTTGGTGGTCCAGCTTTGTCCTCTGGGTGCTGGCGAACCGTAAGAGGGCTTTGAGCAGGGAGGGATGAAAGGGGTCGTTAGGTGGGGTCCCTTCAGGGCAGGCAGACAGGGGCAAGACTGGAGGGGCAAGAATGGAGGCCCGGAGATCTGAAGGACCCCGAAGTCCCGAAGTCCTGCCCTGAGCTCTCCCAGCCCACCCCAGAGAATGGCACTTAATACTTTAAATGTTTATCCTATAACACAACTTCCTAACACCACCCTAGATGCTAGCTTTGTATGCTCTGCTTGGTGCCGAGGTGGCGGTGGTGGCGCAAAGGGAACCCTTGATGACTGCCTGTCATGGGATGTGGGTTGTCCTGGTGATTTTCCCCATGCAGATGCATCCTTGAGCTTATCTGGATACTCATCTCTGAATGTAAGGTGAGCACATTCTCGATCGCCTAGTCTTGTGTATAAACAAGCCGAGCCGTCTGCGTCTGGGATTAAAACTGGGTTTTCCAAGGGCTTGCTTACAGACAGGATCTTATTTTCATTGCAGTGTTTCTCAAATTGGGAGTCCGGGAGAAATATTTTCCCCTTAAAAGGGGTCCACGCATTACTCAACTTGAGAGACTCTGGCAGAACAAATACAAACTCCGGGGAGTGTTTTGTTCCTTCCAGCTGGGTTGCACTGATGTGAGCTTTTAGTTTATCCGAGCTGAACTGGAACTCACTACTATTAAGGCATTCGGGTCCATTGTTGTTATTTATTTTGATTCTTACTAAGGTTTCTTTGTGCTCTCCTTCAAAGTCAGTCCTTAAACTCCCACTCAGACTTTCGGAACGCACAGAGAGACAAAGAGGTGGCTAATGCTTATTACCCGATTTATTAGAGAGATCTCTTCCAAGTAAAAAGGGGGGGGGGATGGCGGGGCTGGGGGGTGGGGTCCCGGGGCTGCATATGAGTGTTACGGGGCCAGCAGTGGCTGCGGTTACAGAGGCGCCCATGGCTCTGGGTTTGAGCGGGATGGCGTCCTGTGCCCGAGGAGGCTGTACCCCGGATTGTCACACACCAGACCATGGGGGCTGAGCACACGGAACCCCCGGTGAGAATTAAGACACACAAGGTTTGCAGTTTCGTTGTGTTTGGAAATCAGTTCGGCCATAAAAATGGGGTTGGGATGGGGACAGGCGATGCAACTGAATCACCAGAGAAGGTGGCCAAGGGTGCTCGTCCCGGAGCGGGGACCGAGGGGCTGCGGCGACAGTACCATGGCAGGGGGCCCCAGTGGGACAGGAGTATTGCACTGAGCCAGGTGGTGGAGGGAGAGGGCGAGAGGAGGCAGAGGCCAGAGGCCAGCAGGGGACACACCGGAGGTTCCACCTTGTCAGTCTCAGAACACGCCTTTCATTTGTACACTCGTGCCCACGTTCGCAGTGACAGCAGCCGTCAGGGACGAGCTGCGACAGAACCAGGACATCGCCACAAAGGAGTCGACAGACTTCCATCCTGGGGCGGGGTGGGGGACAACAGCCGGCTGGGTCCAGGGCCCTCCTTGCTGGGGGTCTGGGGAAGGCCGCGAGTTCACTACACGTGATAAATAAGGTCCTGCCTTCCTACCCTTGCCCTGACCATAAGCACATGCCTCCCATCGGCCCAGTCCGCAGACCACTTTGCATCCGTGTGACGGTCCTCTGAAAAAGGGACAGAGAATGCAACTAACACAAAGGGGGCCTTCAAAGGGGTGTTCATGACTTAGCACAAAAATGAAAACGTCTTGGTCACCAGAAGGTTTGCAAATTTCTCCAAGTCAGCATCGGACTGATGCATTTGTTCCGTGGTTCACTCAGGAAAGCCTGAGGGGCCCAGCTCCTGCAGCTCCAGGTGGCTAAGGGCACCCTGGACGTGGGGCCCGATGCTCTGGTGGTCCCCACGGGACACAGTGTCTCTGTGCGCGGCCTCTGGGGGCCTGGGCGGGGACTCCGGTCGGCTTTTGGGCGACTCAGCAGTCCCTGTTCGTCCCCTTCAGACCTCTGCCCACTCAGCCCGCCTCTCCCTGGGCAGGACGGGGCAGGCACTGAAGAGGGCGCCCGTGTGAAGTCCAGGCGAGGACGTTCTGGAGTCTGGACACACCTTCCGTGGACAGGAGGGGAGGACGCTGTTTTGCTTCTAGTCCAGGACACTGCAGGCTTGTTCGGGCAGGTCCTCTTCCCAGAGCTGCTTCGTGCTGAAGTGTCCCTGGCGGCCCTGCGTGGGGAGAGCGCCCAGGGCGCAGCCCGGTTCTCCAGGGAGGAGAGGTGCAGCTAGACACCAGGTTCTGGCCAGGCGCACGAAGCGGGCTGTGCCGGGGAGGCGAGGAGGGGGCCCGCCGAGCACGAGGACAGCAGTGTACGCAGTTTGCAATGGACTCAAAAAATCAAATTCCTGGGTCGGTGGGTTCTCCAGCTGTCTCAGGCTCCACCAGGGAGGCAAAGGTGGGGAGAAATTTTCCCAGAAGGTGCAACTTCCACTCCACGCTAGCTCCCAGCTCCTCCCATGCAGGGCGGGGCGGGCCAGGGGAAACCATCCCTGTTGTGTCCCTCTCCAGAGGCGGGAGAGACCCTGCAAAGCTGCCAGCTCCAGCAGCCTGCTGTGGACACAGCAGGGGCCCCTGGCGACTGACCTGTGGGGCTCTGGGCCCAGCAGTGGTTGCCCTGCTGAAGATGACCATCCAAAAAAAAAAAAAATTTGTTTTTCACCAAGAATTTCTTCTCCTGTCCTTCAATCGGCACAGGTGCCCCCACCATTAAAAAGGAAGAGGATGCCCACCTCAGTCCTCTTACTCAAGGGGGTCTGGTCCTCTAGGCCGGGCACCTGACTGTGGGGCTCTGCTCCAGGACACGGCTCTCGGGAAGTCCCGTGGGCTAAGGGCCCGGCCGCCTCCTCCCAGCTTGGTCCGTCTTCTGGAAGAGAGGTAAGCCCACGGCCCTGAGAGTTGCATTGAGAGGGGGCGGCCGTGCGTCCACATGGAGGTTCTAATCACGCCTGGTGATTCCTGCTCAAGGTCACCGGGGAGGTGGGAAACAGATGCTGAGAGATGGCAGGGGTGACAGGGTGGAGAGCGCCCCCAGCCACCCCCCGGCCACCCTCAAGGACTGTGTCCGGCTCTTGGCCCAAAACCCTGAGCCAAGAGCACCTGGCAGGCGCGATGGGAGGCCTCCAGAGGCGCCCTGGGGACCCAGTGGCCCTTCCATCCCAGGGGCCCGTCCATCCTGGCCAGGACTTGGAATGGATTCCACTGGGGTGCAGGTCCCCAGAGCCTAGGGCCTGGTTCCCTCAGCAAGACACATGCAAGCACAGCAAAGAACCAGAAGTGCAGTGGAATGGAGTTTTTTCTTTTCCATTGTGTGGTGGTTTTGTGTTTTTTTTGGCCTTTTTCTTTTTCTAAAAAACACACGTGTGCTGCCATGTCTGTGCAAAGAATAAGGGCCCCAAATAAATACATGATCAGAAACTCAGGAGGGTTCACAGTATCAGGCATAGGGAGCTGACAGGGAGCCGGGGCCAGGTGAGTCGCCCGGATTGGGATCGCTGCAGCCCGAGCGTCCGCGCCATCGAGGGGAGGGCGAGGGTGAGGGCCGGCGGCCAGGCGGGCGTCTCCCGAGCTCTGGGCTGAGCAGGTGGGCAGCACCTCCAGGGAGCAGCCGGGGCAGCAGCAGACACTTGGCTCCGTCAGTGCCTGCATAGGAATTACTGAAGAGGCAGGGGGCGGGTGAGGCCATGTTGGGCCGGGGCCGGACCCACACCCGCCGGGCCTCCCCTGGCCGGGTCGGGCCCCACAGCTGATGCCGAGGGCCAGGGACCCCAGGAGCCATGAGGGCTGGACACAGGCCCCCGCACGGTAGAGCCCGGCTGCCCCTCCCACCCTGGGCCTCAGTTTCCCTGTCAGTCCCGGGGTGCCTGCAGGCCCTCCTTGGCCAAGGCCACGGGCCTGAGCCCCGAGTGGGCCCGGCTGGCCAGCCGCGGCGCACTTACTGTGTCGCTCTCGCCGTCGGAGGCGGGGTGGGCCTGCGTGCTATAGTGAAGCGGGGAGTACACCCAGCTCCTCTCATCGGTGGGCTGGAGGGCAGGCAGGCGGCACGTGCGGGAAGGGCGCAGAAGAAGAGCAGGGTGCGAGGAGGTGCGACAGAGGCGACAGGAAGGAAGGAAGAAACAGAAATAAAAGAGGGGGCCCCCGAGGCGGCACGGGTGGGCGGCTCAGCCCCCGCTGCCCTCTCCCTGACGGGGACCTGCCCCAACCCGGATGGCGCTCGGGCTCGGCGGGGCCGGGGGGCCGGGCCTCTGGGGCTGAGTGGCCAGAGCGCGGTGGGGCGGGCAGCAGGAAGCGGTGAGCAGGGGGGTCAAGGCAGGGCTGGCACAGCAGGAGGCGGGGAGGGTGGGCGGGGCTTGGTTTGCTCTGCTGTCCACCCCCACCCCCCCCACCCCCCGCCATGGCACCCTGACCTCCAGCCTAGCCCGGCAGCACCCTGGAGACCCTCTGCTGGGGGTCCTGAGTGGTGGCGACGGGGGGAGCCCATTTCCTGACCCGGGAAGCCTTTCAGCACCGGCACACACAGGTTTGCTCAGGAGAGACCCAGGCAGGCGCCACCCAGAGAGCAAGCAGCAGAGGCCTCCCTGCCCCGCTCCAAGAGCCCAGGGTCACCTTCCTGGGGAGGGGGCGCAGCGGAGCCCAAGTCCCGGCCTGGGGACAGGCAGAGCGGGGACTGGCCGCCGAGGGGCCACAGGATGGTCTTCCTCCAGCTGCGTCTGGGGTGGGGTCCCAGTCCAGGTCCCACCGCGGCGAGGACATACATTCCTCCGGCCCCCTCGTCCCTCCCAGGTCTGCTCTCACCACCAGAACATTCTTGGGGCTCCCCCGGCCGCCTTCTGTTCTCTCTTCCTTCAACGTCCCCCACAGCCTGTGACCTCCACCCCTGCCGCCAGAGCACACACCTGTCCTGGCCACGTCCCCCTGGGCGTCCCACGGCCCCTAAGCCCACGATGGCACCCCAAGACCCACCCCTCCTCGGCGGGGTTGGGGCACCACCAGCAACCAGCCTCTGCCCTGCTGCCCTTGGGGCCCGCCGGCCGCCTCTCCACCCCACCACCCCACCATCCCCGCAGCTCACAGGCCGTCCCGGTACCCGTGTGGGCCCAGGCCGTGCACCCACGAGAACCGTGTCCACCTATGGAGGGGTTTGCACAAAGCATCTGGGGCAGCAGGGCGAGACCCCAGCTCAGGCCCTGCTCATTCCTTCAGGGGGTCACAAAGCAATAACCCCCCTGGCCCCCTGCCCACCTGGGAGCCCGGGGGGCGGGGCCGGGCCCGTCTGGGGCCACGGCAGGTCCTGACACTGGGGTGGCTGCCCTGCTGGGCTCAGAGTGGGGATGACACAGGGGTCCCACAGGGAAACCCGTGAGGAGCCGGCCCTGGGTGACCCGCGGAAGTTGGGCCAAGGGCACGCCTGCCCCGCACGGCGGGCCTCGGGGTCCAGCCTTCCTCTTGCCACTTCCTCTCCTCCCGTCGGCCTCCAGGCTCCTGCCTCTTCGGTGCTCCAGCCAAGACCGCCCTTCCTCTTCCGCCTCCCCACACCCTACGCGCTTCTCAAAAGTCCGGGTCAACCCCCCTCCAGGCAGCCTCTGCCACAGCACCCCACCCCACGGCCCTAGCGCGCCACGTGTCCCCGACTCTGGGACCATCTCTGGGGAGCGGCATCCCTGGCTGGACCGAGCATGGTGGGAGGGCTGTGGAAGCAGTCTCAATTTTTCAGGCTCGCCCGGCAGCGCCCGACACCCAGTGACGCTCAGAGGGGCTGCTGACGGGGCTGGAGTGTGGTCTCCAAGGGGCCTCATCTTGAGAACACAAAGTCTCGCTTTAGGCCTTTGCCTTGTCCTGCCCGTTTGAGTGCTGTGTGCCTCTGGGAGGTTACTTGGCCTCTCTGGGCCCCCATTTATTGCTCACAATGACAATAACAAGTACTAACGATGCCACCGCTACACAATATCCCCATAGCATCCCAGACACGCTGGGTGGATAAGCGTTTATTAGACACACAGGTGCCTGAAGCTTGGGATCCAGATTGTGTCTACCCTGTACTCTCATGGGCTCCCTGGAGAGCCAGGGACTCGGTGTCTCCATCTGTGAAATGGGTATGGAGACACCAGCTCCTTTCTCCTGCAGTTAAGGGCTTGGCTTTGCAGTCCCGCTGCTGACTCATGACGCTACCCCCTTCAGGGGACAGACACCCTGTGGGAGCCGTCAGCAGCGAGGTCTGAACAAGTGGGAGCAGGGCACCTGGCACGTCCCTGACCCGGGAGGGTTGGGACAAGGGGCAAGGGTGGCCAGGGGATGGGGGTCAGATGCAGACCCTGCCACAGCCAGGCCAGCCCCTGGAGCCCCAGCTGTGTGCCCGCAGGCCCAGTGATGCCCACCTCAGAGGGGAGTAAGCAACGTCCCCATGGGATGCCTGCAGCACAGAGCCCCACACGGGCCAGCGCGGCTGACCTCAGCCACAGTGACATTTTCCCCAAGTCCCTTCTCAGAGGAAGAGGAACAGCCAGGACCTGTGGCTCCCTGTTGCCCACGGCGCGGGGCGGGGCTGGGCTCCCTGGAGGCCTGCCACGGTCACTTACAGTCCCTGAGGAGCTCAGCGTCACGGCCCGCAGTCGGCGATGCCGGGGAGAGTAAATCCAGTACCTCCCATCGGTGAACTGGGCGGGCCGGGCGGGCGGGGGAGGAAGCAAACAGAGGACAGGATGAAGTGACAGGATGAGGCCACAGGGATCTGGCAGGTGGTCAGGCAGGGAGGGCGCCGGGAGGGGCAGGTGAGCCGATGGCCAAGCAGGAGGTGCGGGCAGGGGTCCCACTGGCTTCCTTCTCTGCCGCGCGGGGCCCGGCTGCCCACTCAGGGATTTCGGGACCCTGACGCACACGACAGGACACGGCCCCAGGGGCCACCTCCCACAGATCCAGAGAGCGGGAAGCAACCAGCCCCGGCGGGAGCTGACGGCAGGTGGGGGGACACACAGGGTGCACTTGGTACCCTCCAGGCCAGGCAGGGCCGTGCCCTGGCAGCACTGGCTCGGGGACCGAGAGCAGGGAGGTCGGTGTTAGTTACGAAGCAGCGATGCCAGCGGGAGGGCCAAGCTCACCCAAACAGGCCCCAAGGCCCAGCGCCGGGCAGGGGGCAGGCCCCGGCTCATTTTCCTGGGGCAGGGGCAGGGGTCAGAGGTGAGAATGAAGGTCCGGGAAGAGGACGGGCGGCTGGGTGCGTGTCTGGCCCTCTCTGTTGTAACTGGGACCGTGGGATCCCTGAGCAGGGCCACCCAAGGGAGATGGCTCCAGGACCCACTATCGGGGGCTCCCTGGCCCCCGGGCACCCACTTCACCCAGGCTCCTGGTTCAGCTCCCTGCCCGCCCATGGGAGGTGTGTGGGGAAGGAGACCCCCGGCGCTGGAGAGAGGCCCCGGGTCCCCGGGGCAGGGCCCCTTCCGACTCTGACGGACGCCACCTCGTCCGGGAGCAGCTGTGCACCCTCATCCTGTGAAGGCGGCAGTGGGGCCCACCTGCCCCTCTCGGCGGGGCCCTGGCCTCCCTGCGCACGGAGCCCGCCCTCTGCACCCACCACCCAGGGAGAAGGTGCACGTCATGCCAGCCCACCACGGCCAGCCCGGGCTGCCCGGCACCCAGGGCCTGGGCCTCCCCTCAGGCCAGCGGGGCCGAGCACTTGACGACTCCAGATGTCTCCCGGGGCACTGCTGAAGACAGGGCCTTGGCTCGTGACCAGATGTGGTCATGAGGCCTGGGCCGGAGGGCCTGGGCTGGATGGTGAGGGACGGGGGTGCTCCCCAACACCTGAGTGTGAGCGTGCTGGCCGGGCACGTGGCCCTGAGTGTTGAAAGGTGAGCACCCACGTGTGCCCGTGTGCCTGAGTGTGAGTGCACGTGCAGGTGTGCACAGGCGCCTTGAGTGTGCGACGTGTCAGCACGAGCCTGTGAGGGAGCAGTGTGCGTGAACGGGTGTGGGTGTAAGCACACGTGGGTTCGTACAGGCACGTGCGTGTGTGTGCACGTGTGAGCACAGGTGGTGGAGGGTCCGGCGACGGGAGGGATCCCGGGAGGACTTACAAAGTAGATGTCTGTGGCGGGCGCGTCCTCCTCGTCTGAGGCCTGGCTGGCGGGCTCAGAGGCCTGGCTGGCGGTTTCCACTTCGACGGCGGCAGAGGCACAGGCCGGGGATGACCCCTCCCTGGGGACACGGGGAAGACACGGGAGTCCTGGCTGGGGGTGCTCTGGACAGCCCGCGCCTTCTCCAGCCCACACCCCAGGACCCTCCCTGCTCTGCACCATCCTTGACGCAGGGAGTCCGACTGCAGGGATGCATCCTGTCTGACACGTTCTAGTTCCCGCACAAAACAAACAGAACACCCCCAAGCACTGCTGCAGCCCAGGGAACAATGTGCCCACCCCCGAGCAGGCGGGCCCTTCCCCCTCTATTTGCTCAGCTTCACGCCTGTGGGCAGATCCCCGCCTCACCACTCACTTGCTGGGCAGCCATGAGGACCACGTTCTTTCTCGGAACCTCAGTTTCCTCGTCTGTAAGGTGGGGACACATGGCACCTACCCCCGAGGGGCCAGAACCTCTTTCTCCTCTTTTCTGAGCACTTACTAGGTGCCAGGCCTGTCTGAGGACCTCGTGTGAATGAACCCACCAAACTTCCACTCGGGAAGGAGGGATGCTGCTGCTGTCCTGTGTTACAGATGAGGAAACTGAGGCTCAGAGTGAAGGTGAGGAACGTGCCCGAGGCCTTGGCTGGCGGCCATGTGACTGGTGACTAAATTTCACCTCCTGGATGAAATGACGAGCTCTGAGAAGAAAGAGCACCTGTAACCGTGCAGAACTGGTTCTCCAGTCACGTTTGAGGGCAACTTGTTTTGTGGGGCAAAGACTGAATGACATTTCCCACCGCGACACTTCAGTTAATGGCAAAAAAGCTGACAGTGGCAGGAACTGGTGCGTGTGTGTGAAATAATAGCAAAGTGCACCTGGGAATGTGTGCTGGGAGTGCTAAGTAAAGTCTCTAGAAATAGAACAGAAATTCTAAAAAGTATATAAAGCAAAAATTATGGGAAAGGCAAGAAGAACTGGATAAGGCAATTACAGAATTAAACAGCCCAAACAGATAAGAGGCAAGTAAGGACATAAAGGAACCGATGACACCAATCAAGACACTGGACAGAAAAGGCTTGTAAAGAACTTTCCATCTTTTCACAGAGAAGACACTTTTCTCCCAAGTGTCCACGGACACTTAAAAAGTGAATTTTGGGGACTTCCCTGGTGATGCAGTGGTGAAGAATCTGCCTGCCAATGCAGGGGGGACACGGGTTCGAGCCCTAGTCCAGGAATATTCCACATGCCGTGGAGCAACTAAGCCCGTACGCCGCAACTACTAGGCCTGCTCTCTACAGCCCGAGAGCCACAACTACTGAGCCCGCCTGTCACAACTACTGAAGCCTGCGTGCCTGGAGCCCTTGCTCCGCAACAAAGAGAAGCCACTGCAATGAGAAGCCCGCGCACCACAACGAAGAGTAGCCCCCGCTCAGCAACGAAGACCCAACCCAGCCAAAAAAAAAAAAAAAAAAAAAAATAGCGTATTTTTTGGCTGCATTGAGCAGCATGCGGGATCTCAGTTCCCCGACCAGGGATCGAACCCCTGCCCCCTGTAGTGGAAGCGCAGTCTTAACCACCGGGGAATTCCCCAAAGCATAGACTTTTTTAGGCCATTTTCTTCAGCTCGAAACCTAATAAAGTTAGAAGTACCAAAAAGGTAAACAAAAAATCTTAAACACTTGAGAGACACCCCTAAAAAGCCTTAGTCCAGGGTCTCCCCCTCAGCACTGCTGACATCGGGCAGGTCATTCTCTGCTGGGGGCCATCCTGGGCGCTGTGGGGTGTGGAGCAGTGTCCCTGGCTCCCACCATGATGCTAAGAGCACCCCCGGTGACCACCAAAGATGTTCCCAGACGCTGCCCACTCTCCCCTGAGGGCAAAATCACTCTCAGGTGGTTGAAAGCCACTATCTTAATTCAAAAAAGAAATAAGAAAAAAAATCACTAACCATGCACATGTGAGTCAGTATAAAAGAACTGCTTCACGTCAAAACCCACGGGACACCGCAAAAGCAGTACTCAGAGGAAACTACATAGGCTTAAGGGCCTCATTATTAAAGAAAAAAACGAATTTAAGCACTGGAAAAAAGAAACAAGTGAGAAAACAAACCAGAAGCAGCTAGAAAGAAGTCATTACTGGCGAGTTACAGTGAATGAAATAAAAACAAAACACAACAGGGGAAAAGGTAACTAAGTCCCCAACTGGTTCTTTGAAAAGCTTGTAAGTTGCTGTCTCGCAAGCCCCAGCAAAGCTAAGAGGGCGAAGAGAGGAAGGGTGGGAGGGAAAGTGACCTCAGATGACAGGGCGGCTCTGAGCCCTGGAGGAGGCGACCCTTCCCCGAGTGCAAGACCCCCGCTGCTCCCGGTATCACGCGCTCCCTTCCCCCCCATGCCCCACGCCCCACGCCCCGGAAGCCCCATTCCCGCCCCCAGCTTGCGGACTACTTTTCCCAGCCTGCCCAGCGGACAGCTGGCCACGTGACCACGCTCGACCAATGGGGCCAGAGCAGAACTGGAATGCAGGAACCACGTAACGGGACTGCAGGGACTCGAGGGCCACTCACCCCGCATCTTCCTCTTTGGGGACCACGATTTCCACGCTGCACGCGGGCTCCACCTGCACCGTGATCTGCTGCAGGTCCTCCTCCGCATGCGCCTCCTCCTGGGGCCTGGAGGCGATGGGAAGACGCGCCTCAGTTTCCCTCCTCACCCGCCCCCCACCCCCACCCCAGGAGCACCAGCCGAGCTCCAGGCCAGTGCCAATTTCCAGTCCCGGTAACAAGCTGGTAGCCTCCACGAGGTGCTGTCTCCGCGCACCATCAGGCCAGGGCCCTGAGCCAGCCCAGCTCGCACCTGGTCCCTCTGGCCGTCATGCCCGCCTGGGGGCTGCAAAAGTCCACCTGGGGCTATCCTGTGACTCTGGCACCAGCAGAGGCATAATGAGTGAATGGTGGCCTGGATCCCGCCCACCCCCTGGGGGCAGCTAGGCACCTGCCTGGGGCCTGGACTAGGGGGTGAGGTAGTTCTGGGGTTCCAGGCTGAGACCCGTGGTGCAGGTGGGTCAGAACATTGCAGCATCCAGGCGTGCAGAATCTCTGGATGGCAACACCAGGGAGCAAAATGGTGGCTGACGTCAGAGCAGGTAGCTGGACAGAGGGGGATGCACTTTGCACCAAAGATGTTTTGTACCATGACTTTTTTTTTCAACTGGCAGGAATTATCCCAAAAAAACTAATTACAGAAATGCCCTCTTCACTGCAGTCCTGTTACAAGATCAAACAACTGGGAACAACCCAAGTGTCCATGGCCCATTAGAGGGACGGCAACCAGCACATGCTCCACCTGCTCAGACAGGTGACCTTCTGCTGGTAGGTGACAGAGTAAGGGGCAGTGTGCCGCCCAGAGTGCACGCTGGTCAGAATGCGAGGAGAGACAGGCCCGAACGTGTGTCTGCTTGTATATTCACAAATATCTCCGGAAAGAGACAAAAACTCCCTCCGGGGGGTTGCTCCCAGAAAGGGGAGCAGGCATGGGGCAGGGGGAAACATCTTAACTATTTTCCTTTTTGTATCTCTTAGAATAAAAATATTAATAAAAAGAGAAAGAAGAACCAACAGGCACGTGTGGGAGCAGGGTCCTCTGGGCACCCAGGTGGGAGACAGACACAAAATCACCTGAGATATTCTATGCGGTCTAGAGCCTGACTTGAATCTGTGCCCAGAAAGGAGTGGTCAGAGACGAAGGGCTCTGGGTGGGGAAAGCGGAGGAGGTGCTGGGGCGGGCGGGCGGGAGAGAGGGAGAGGGCTGGGGTCTCAGCTCACCGGCCATCCTGTCCGGAGGACTGCGTGCGCCGCCTGCAGAGAGACCACAAGGAGGTGGGAGAAGTGGGGCGAGGCCCCGCCCACGCACAGCCCCCCATGGAGGGACACGGCTGGTCTGCTCACCTGTACCGCGGCTGCTCTGATGTCTCCGAGGGGGACCGCTCTGGGATGGAGAGGGACGTGGAGGACAGGGTCGTGGCGATGGAGGCGGTGGTGGCCTCCTCGAAAGAAGGCGGTGTGCAGGGCAGGAGGTCTGGCCGGCCTGTGGCGAGGAGTGGGTGGGCACTTGCGGGGGCCTGGGAGGCCTCTGGGCTCCACCTACAACTCGGCTCACCCTCTACCACCCATGCCCCCCACTCCCACCTGCCACCCCACACTGTGGTCCCTGCCAGCTTTAAGCGGGCAGATGTGCTCCAATTTCCCCCCGGCATAAGACCTTCCAGTAGCTTCCCACTGCTCTCAAACTGAAATCCGAACCCCTCCCTTCGGCCCCCAGGGTGTCCTGCTCCACAGGCCTCACCTGCCCTCTCCCCCCTCCCCCTCTGCTCCAGACACACAGGCTCCTCACTGTGCCTCCCACACAACAGGCTAGGCCAGGTCGCACCCCAGGGCCTCTTGCACAGGCAGCTTCTCCCTTCCTTGATGCTCTTCCACCAGCCCCTCCCTGCCTGGAATCTCTGACCCAGGGGACGGGAGGGACCTTCCAGAACATCAGGCCCAACCCCATCAAGTACTTCATCCCTCCAGGTCTCTGTGCACCTCTGATGTGAAGGGAGCCTGTCACCTCTGGGGCGTGGGTTGGGGGGGGATGGGCGGGGAGGCAAATTCTATGCTCAACCTTCGCTGTGGCTCTTCCGGGGGCCCCGTCCCAGCTGCTCCCCACTTCCCAGCTGGGTTCCAGTCACTGCCCCTTCCCATCCAGGCTGGGCCCAGCTGCAGGGGCCGCTTCCTCCTGTTGGACTGCTGCTGTTGCTCCCTGAGCCCCTCCCTTCCCAGCCCCCCAGGGACGACGCCTTGCCCCAGGGGCCCCCTTATCTCCCGGCCGCCTGCTCACCTTCGTCCTCCAGCGTTGGGTAGCTGCGGGCCCCCCGCAGGTCGTACTGCGCGTCCTCCCGCTCGCTGGGGATCTGGCTGGCCGAGAAGGCAGCAGTGGGCCCCAGGGGCTTGACGGCCAGCAAGGCACCGCGGCCCTTCTTGGACGGCGAGGACTTGAGGGCTGCAGAGGAAGGGCGGTTGGTGCTTGGGTGGCAGCACCGAGGCCGGGCCCTGCAGCCCCTGGTGCCTCTGTTGTACAAAAGCCTGGTTGCCCCCCCCCAGCCCCGCCTCCAGCCTGTCCCCCAGTGCTCTTCACTCTTGGTGGAGAAAGCCTGCCCTGCTTTCCACCCAGCTTGCCTCGGGAGGTGCCAGGAGCCCCAGGTACCTGTCCTGCCTGTCAAGAGAGATGGGATGAGCCCGTGGGGACCCAGCACTCCCACCCCGGCCCCCAGAAACAGCAGCAGACCAGCAGCTGCCAACATTTGCCAAGCACTTTGGGGCCTCACCCACTGTGTCCCAGCCCACCCGGCCACGGCCCCGCCGCTGACATGGAAGTCAAGGGCCTGGGACAGTGGGGCTCAGCACCAAGGGTCTGGCTCCCATGCAGGCTGCAACGGCCTGGGGAACGCAGCTCAGCTCTCGGGGCCCCCAAGTCCTTGTCTGCAACATCAGGGTCAGGGGAGGCAGGTAAACCCCGAGACGCCCTCTGCGCCCCGTCAGGACCTGTCACCACCCTCTCCCAGCGGGCCCTGTGACCTCTGCCCCCAGCATGGCGAGCTTAGCTCCCGCATACAGTAGGCGCTCGGTTTGCCTTAGGCACAGCCATCCAGTCCCTGGAGGCCGGCACTCCCTGGACCACAGCACCCTGAGAAGGTTCCAGGAAGAGATGTGCTGGTAAAGGTTAACAGCCGGCTCTCTGGGGACAGATGCTGGGTTTGTGGTATTTGCCGATTTCCATGGTGTAAACGGTCCCTCCACAGTCAACCTCAGCGTACAACTAGATGTCACAGAACGTGGAGCTGTGCCGAGAGCCAGCTGCAGGTGACCGGCGCTGGCTCATGGCCCGCACACATCTGGCCCAGGCAGTGAGAGCAGCCCCCCAGCTGAGAGCCAGACACTGGGCCTGCCCCTTCCCGATGCCTGCGTGGAGCACCCATGGAGTGCAAGGCCTGGACAGTAAGGCGCACACCAAGACCACCCCCACGCCCACAGACGCTTACTGAGCACCTACTGTGTGCCAGGCCCCGAGCTGGACGCTGGGGACGTGGAATGACCAGAGTGAACAAGCACCCTGCCTTTTGGGGGTGGGTGAGGGGTTGAGGGGGCCAACGACAGACACATAGGGAGAAAGACCCCTTCAGGCCCCATGTGGGGTCCGGCCTGGGGTGCACCAGGGTCCGTGACTCTGGAGGCCCAGCACGGACACAGGACCTCCAGAGGCCACCATGGGCTGGGGCCACCACGATTCCCCTGTGCCCTCCCCGACGACGCCCAGTTGGGCTGATGACCGGCCGGCTTCCGTGTGGCAAGGTCCCGTTTCCTTGGCAACGGTGCTTCCCCACTGATCGCGTGCGTGAACACACCTCCCCCTCCTGGCTCTGTACAGATGGGGAAACTGAGGTGCGGAAGGGGCGTCACTTGCTCAAGGCTGCGCGGGAAGGAGAGGACTGGGGTTGGGCGGGCGCCACCCCCACTGCGCTGTGCCCTGGACCAGGTCCCCGCCTGAGGCCCAAGGCTGGCTGAACACAGGACCAGCGCTCCAGGTTTACCCTGCCCTTGATCTTCCGCCCTCCTCCCTCCACGCCCCCACCCAGAGGGCCTGGGCACTCACAGGAGTTCTTCCGGAAGACCGTGTTGCTCATGAACTTGAAGAAGCGCTCGGCGTAGAAGCTGGGTCGGTGCACAGAGATGGTGTCCTGGGAAGGGAAGTAGGGGCCCGAGGGCAGGCAGGTGTGAGTGCTGTGGCCCCATGGGGGCTCCCGTGTCGGGGGCGGGATGTAGCCTCTGTGGGGAGGGGACCCAAGGAGCAGGTAGGGACAGGGAAGCAGGAAGGTGGTTTCCTAATAACCGCATCTGTAATTTTAACTTTTTGAACCATGTTTCAAAGAGGTAAACAGGTAAGTATCAAAATCAAGAAACCGGAAAGAATCTCTAAAGCAAGGGTAGGGGAGAGCACGGCCCGTGCCTGCTTCGAAAGCTGGGTTGCAGGCCTGTCCCTGTGGCTGAGGGAGGCTGGTGTCCTCGGGGCAGGCAGGCCCGGCGTCCTGCACTCAGGTGGGGGCAGCCCTGGCCACGCACTGCTCCTCATCTGTGCCACGCGGAGACTGGAGGCTGCCGGGCTCGCCAGGATGTAGGGACGTGAGGCAAGGAGCCCGGCACACGGTCGGGGCGCGATACGGGCTGGGCCCCTGGACGGACACCCTTGCTGTCCCTGGGATCCAGTCTCCTCGCCCGCTATGGCACGGTCTCCCTAGCACTGCTGACAGCAGGCCGGTCATTCTCTGGGGGTTGTCCTGGGCACTATGGGGTGTGGAGCAGCATCCCCGGTCCCCACCCACTCGATGCCAGGAGCCCCCCAGTGTGACCACCACAGATGTCCCCTGACACCGTCCGGTGTCCTCCCCCAGCTGTAACATAACAGAACCCATCTGGACATGAGGCCTCCCACAATGAACGCTGCACTCTATCCTTGCCTGCGTGGGGGCGTGGCCACATGGCCACATGACCACGTTCTGGCCAATGGCTGGCGAGCTGAGATGAGCTGAGCTAACGGAAGAGTCTCTCCACCCTGAGAGGAAGGGCGCCCCTCCCTCCGGCTGGGGCCAGGGGCCGAGGACAACGCCTGGGGGTGTGCAGCAACACACAGGAAGAACCTGGCCCCCAACACTGAGGGCCATCCTACTGGCCCCAGGATGCTCACACCTGGATGGTTAACTTCCATCGACATTTGAGGCTCCTGGGGAGTCGACCCAAATCCTCTGATGGGGGTTGCGGCCGCGCAGCTGCAACCTGGACCTTCTCAGCGCTTATTCCGGAAGGTCCCCCAGACCCTCCAGACGCTGAGTGGTGGGCGGGCTAGTTAGGACGCTGGATTTTACAGACTGCAGGCACACACACAGCCCTTAGCACTTGAGTGAGAGCTGGCCTGCGGGGGTCGGGGGGACCCATGGGAGGAAAGGCCTCCGCCTGAGCAGCTGGACCAGGGGTGCGCGGGCTGCCTCGGGCCCACAGGCAGGCTCTGTTTAGCCCCAACTCTTGGTCCTCACAGTCTTTTACATTCTGAAGTAATTCACTGCAAGTGTTCACGGGTTGGCTGCGCTCACAGGAAAACATGAATTTCAAGCTTTTCTCAAATAACTGAGCCAGTCCATCTAAGCAGGCCCCACCCCCATGGGGCAGCAGGGGTCAGAGTTGTGCAGTATTGCCCCCAGGGTGCAGCTGGGGCCCAAGACGCCCTCCACATCACATGTTCCCAGAATGCTCTCTGCCTGGCCGGCCCCTGACTCTCCGGGTCAGCCTGTCCTTGGGAATCCTTCCCACTCAGCTCGGGGCCCCCCGACCCGCTCCAGGAAGCCTTCGTGTACCGCTCACGGATGGCTCGGACCCCTCGTTGAGGATCCTGCAGCTGCCTTGCTTCCTCATCTCAGCCCTGACCCCTTGGCCCATGACTGTGGCTCCAGAAAGGGGGACACATCTCTCAGCTCTTTAGCACCTGTGCCTGGCCCAGGGAGACGGTCAGTGCGTTTGTGGACGGATGGACGGAATGAACGAACAAACGATGCTCACCCCATCATGGACGAGAGCCTTCCAGGTGTGTTCCAGCTTCTTGATGAACCTGCAGAGAAGAAAACGCCCAGAACGTCAGCCAAACCTTCAGGTCCAGGGGTTCTCTTCTGGGCAAGTCCATTCCAGGGGACACTGTTGATGTCTAGGAACGTTTGTGGTTGGCACGGGTGGGAGTGTTCCTGGCATCAACAGGGTAGAGGAGCCCTGGTCTAGAGCAATGAGGCCACCTGTTGGATCAGCCAGAGGCCACCTCCCCTTTCCTGCCCCCTTGACCGCCCCCCCACCTGCTGGCTGCTCCCACCACATTCTCTGGGGGTGGCAGTGGAAAGGTCGTGGTACGTAGCCCCCCGTGGGGGACAAAGCCCACCCTTCCTCTCTCCCACGGGCCAGGCTGAGCCCGGCCCCTCACTGCTGGAGTGAGCGCCCTGCACCAAGACCCCCAGCTAGGCCCCACCTGACACCGGGGCTGGGGAGAATGTTGCCTCCTCCAGGCAGCCTTCCTGGACACCTCTAGGCTGCAGGGGGAAGGAGCCCCTCCCTTGGCACACACCTCCGCCTCAGGGTGAGCTCCCCTCGCCCCACCCAGGGCCTCTGCAGAAACCCTGGAAAGCTGCCTGCTCCTGCTCCAAACGGGAGGGAGACGCCTGCAAGGGATGGGGTCAGCCCTCAGGAGAGGAAACAGGCTGCAAACATCAGCCATCTGATGGGCAAGAGGTGACAAGCAGGCAGAGGAGTCACCCTACGCCAAGTGGAGTTCCAGGCACGGGGTGGGGTGTGGACGGGGGACCGCCACGGCCACAACCTGCCTGTCACGCCTGGACTGTGTGTAACTCCTTCGATAAAAAACTAACAAGAGACGCTCACTGCTGTAAGCATGCAAAGCACAAGGCACGGGTAACGGAGCTGCCCGTCACCCAAGAGCGTCTGGTTCCTTCGGCTACACCACGCTCGTGTCCACACTCGAGACCACACAGCACATGGCACCGGCTGTGAGCATTTATTTCTGGAAGTGTAGGAACCTTCCAGAGATGTTGCGCTTCCCAGCCACAGGGTGTTTCCGTCTTGCTCTGTTCAGCCCAGCACTTGGCACACGGCAGGGCCCACAGTCAGTCAGCTGGCGACACCTCACCCACCACCCAGCCCTGCACTGGCCCTGACCGGGCTCTCACTGGGGAGTGGGGAGACAGGGTGGGGGCAGGCACCCACCCGTGGGACCGCAGGCTGGAGGGGGCACGGGCTCCCACCTGGAGGACCACAGGATGGGGGGCGGGCACCCACCTGTAGGACTGCAGGATGTCGATGATACCAATGTGTAGCAGAAGCCGCTCCCCGCGGCCGTTCACAGCGGGGATCCCGCCCATCCTGGGGAAAGGGTTCGAGAGTATCAGCACTTGCAGAGCTGGCTCAGGGGCAGGCCTGCCTATCAGGGGCACAGGCTGGAGGTGGCCTGGAGCCCCGAGCCTGGGGCCCTGGGCCTGGTCTGGGACTTGCAGGGACAGAGATGGAGGGAGACGCAGGCAGGACTGATGGGGCCTGGGGCTTGAGGATCCACACGCTCCCTGTAGGTGGCAGCCTGGCTGGACCCTCAGAGGGGGTCCAGGCACCTGGGAACCCCACACTGGTGAGGGGTCGAGCAGCTCTCCCGGCCAGCTCACCGAGTCAAAGCTGGAGGCCACAGGGTGCAGAGGGGTCCCGGCCATGAGACCCAGATGTGCGCACACCCACACGTGCACACGCGGAACTTGCACACACGCGTAGGCACACGCACACATGCCCGCATGTGCACGCGCAGGCTCCCGGGCAGGACCAGGCTTCCAGGTGCAACCTGGGGAGTTAATGGCCTCATGCAGCCCCAGGCCGAGCCTGCCCGGCGCACTTAGCGAGGTTGCACGATGCAGCAGCTGTCCTGCAGTCATTAGGGCCCCAGAGGCTCTGCCAGCCACACTCCACACCCGAGCTCACCTGCACGCCCTGCCATCTTGCCTGGCCTGGCACCAAGCCTACGAACGCCAGACGGCTGAGCTCCGGGCCAGCTCGTGTCCTCCCAGCCTCAGCCCAGTCAGGGCCCTTCAGCTGGCGGCCCAGTGTGGTGGCTAGGCCGGGGTCAAGCCTCGGCCCGTGCCCCAGCTGGCTGTTGCACCCTGACGGCTAGCCCCACCTCTGAGCCTCCTTTTCCCAGCTGAAGACATGAGGATGCCACCCTCCTCCTCCAGGGCCCCCTGCCCCCCAAGGACTGAACAGGGTCCGGAAATGGAGGGTGCCGCCGGTTCCCGGCATGGTCAATGCCTGGTGATGAGGGGACAATCGTGACACCTGTTCACAGCAGCGGTTTCCATCTGGGGCGATTCTGTCCTCAGGGGACAGTGATGCTGTCTGGGGACATGTGTGGTTGTCACGACTGGAGGGCAGGGATGCTGCTCCACCCACCACAGTGCCCAGGACGCCCCAGAGAAAGTGACCCGACCCTGAATGTGAGAAGCACAGGGTGGGTGGTAGGGATACTCTGTGAGTATGTCAGCGACCGCGCCCAAGCCCCCAGGTCAGGACCAGGTCGGCCAGGTGGTGGGTGGGGTCGGGGGATGCACTCCTCTCTGGACCCGGTCACCCCTCACTGCCGCCTGGCATCGCCAGGGAAGGACTGTTCTCAGCCCTGCCCCCGGTGGGTCCCGAGTTTGGTATCTTCCACCTTCTCCGGGGCCGTCTTTCAACACTTTTCCAGCTTTGCTGCCTACGGTGGCGCTTTAACCCACCCTGGGGCCCAGCGGGAGGGAAGGGGATCTGTGCTTCCCACAGGGATGGCCAATGACCTCCATCTACTGACTGACTGATCTGGACGCCCTGGTCAGAACACCTGGCCAGAGCTGTGTGTCCACCGTCCACCCCTTGGGGCACGGGGGGCTGGGGGATGGGTGGGCGCTGCTCTCCGCTTGACAAACCAGGAACAGGCCAGACCCTGGACTCGGTCGTATCCCTCTCACCTTCCTCACGACTCCCCCAGCCCGCTTCTCGCCTGGCAAGGGGGCCGGGGCAGCGACGAGAACGGGAAGCCCCCGAGCCCCGCCACCTACGTGTCGTCCGTCTCGATGGCCTCCCCGCGTGCGGCCCCGCCCTGGATGGACTCCATGGCCGTGGAGTAGAGCGCCTTCTGGCCCAGCGGCCGCTTCTCATCAGCGGTGCTCTGGGCGCCCTCGGCCTGCCGCTCACGCTCCTGCTGGTCGATGTTGTGCACGCCCAGGAGCAGGCTGTAGTCCATGATCTTGAAGCTCTCCAGCACCTGTGGGGCCGGGGGTCAGGGGGAGGCGCCAGCTGCCCCCCAACCCCCACACCCCACCCCCATCTGGGTCTGTGTCCACTCAGTCCCCACAGCCAGGTGGGAGGCCCCATCCTCATCCCACTGGGGACCCCAGCGGTGGGCCTGGGGCGCAGCTTCTGACTCGAGGCCAGGCCGCCCTGGCCCTGGTTCGGGAGCCCGGTTCTCTGGCCACCACTCCTGCTGCAGGCCCCAAGGTGCAGCCCAGGACGGGGACACCCGGGCCCTGGGGGGTGGGCTCTTGGAAGCCGTGGGGCCCTGAGGTGTCTGGTGGTTTTCTGGGGAGGGGTCTGGGAGCCGGGGTGCAGAGGGGACCCTGGAGGACCCAGGCCTGGCCTGAGCCCTGCCAGGCCTCCGTATCCTCGCCTCTGAGGCCGAAGGGGGCGCGGGTAGACTGCAGTTGCAAGGCCTGCGAAGGGCCTGGCGGGTGTTCTTTTTTCCTAAGAAGCACCTGCCCATGGAGGGCAGCTCGGAGCCCGCACGAGCCTGATCTGAGGTGCACTGTAAGGTGAGGGCCCTCCCTGAAAACACCAGGCTGCTCCTGGGGCTTTGTTTCGGCAGCAGGAACGCAGCCTGAGGTGGGGCTGGGGCAGGGAGGGAGCGCGTATCTCGAGCTCACACTGCGTCCCCACTTTACAGGTGGGAAAACGGGGGCTCAGAGACGGAGGCCCCGTAATCACGGCCCCGGCCCGGCCCCCCCTCACCAGGCAGTCGCGCTGCAGCGTCTTGACGAGCGCGGAGAAGGTGTCGGCGTCGAGCATGAGCCCCTCAGGCATGTCCTGGATGAAGTCCAGGTCTTTGTAGGTGGGGATGCTCTTTTCCTTCTCCTTCTTGCTAGCCCGCCGCTTGTACGTGGAGCCCTTGAGGTCGAACTTGAGGTGCATCCTGACCACGCGCGGCAGCACGTTGTTCATCACCACCACGCGAATGTTCTTCCCGCCCGACTGCACACAGTACAGTCCGTAGAACTTGGGCAGCAGCGTCCGTGGGTTCTGGTTGAGGTTCTGGGGAGGAGAGGGTCACTGGAGATGACGCCGGGAGCTGTGCCCGCAGCCTGCGCGGCACCCTGTCTGCCCCACGGATCTCAGGCCAGAGGCCACCTCCTCAGGAAGCCCACCCTGACCACCTCTCCCAGGCTCGTCCCTCTCTCCGCACCCCCAGCACCCTGACTGTACAGCCAGCCAGATGAGTTCCCCATCACCCCACCTGGAAGAGCCAGGAGGATCTGTTTCTACAGAGTCAGGCCCAGAGAGAGACAGCCTTTCCATAAAGGGCCCCAGGGGATGCTGCCGAGGTGTCTGGGCCTGGCTTCCCACCAGGTCAGACCCAGGTGTCCCACCTCCCCAGCCCAAACCGGGGGGCATGGCGGGCACAGCCTCCAGGCGTGTCCAGGACAGGGGTCAGCAAACTCCGGCCCAAGGGCCAAATCCAGGCCACTTGTCTTCCTACAGCCGGGAGCTAAGAATGGTTTTACATTGTTAAAAAAATAAAAGAAAAACAGTGTCCTGTGACATGTGAAAATTACGTAAAATGCTCACGTCAGTGTCCAGAAAAGAAGTTTTACTGGCACTCGGCCATGGCTACTTGCTCTCGCCTTGTCTGTGGCAGCTTTCTTGCTGCAACAGCAGAGCTGAGCCGTGGAGACAGAGGCTGTCACTCACAAGGCTGAAAATGTTTACTATCTGGCTCTTTACAGAAGAAGTTTGCTGACCCCGTGAGCTAGGGGAGCCGGGGGTCTCACCCAAGATCATACACGGCTGGGGTGGGTGGTGCACCCCACAGGGAGAGATGGGTCACGACCTGTGCAGAGCTGCCCGGGGCCTCTGCCCCTGCCCACATCTGTGTATCAGGACCCCCGCTGCTGCAGGCCAGCAAGTCTGAGGCTCCTGCTCCCACCCCCGCCCAGAGGCCCAAATGCCAGCTGGCAGCCAGGCCCACCTCCCCAGCGCCTCTCTGAGTCACCGGCTGTTGAGACACGAGGCGCGAAGCCATGATTTCTAGGACCCGTGACTCAGGGCAGTGGGTTGGGGGGATGGCCAACAGGGCCCAGATGGCTGTTCCTGCTCGCCACGTGAGGGGGTCCTGCGGGTGAGGCTCAGTGACCCAGGACGGCCTGCCTGGAGGGGATGGTGCCCAGGGTGGGTGGTGCCGGGGTGTGTGTGTGGGGGGGGAGGGAGATGCCGGTGCCCGGGGGTGGGGGGTAGTGCCGGTGTGGGGGGACTAGTGCCCACGGCTCCTCAGGCAGAGGGAGGAGGAGGGTGTGAGGTCGGGGGCGCTGGGGCTGGAGGGGCACGGCGCTCCCACCATGTAGTAGCCGGGCAGCAGCTTCTGCAGGAACTCGGCCTCCTTGTGCATCACCGTCTTGATGATGAACTCATCGTCACTGGTGACGTAGAACAGGGAGCCGCTGGCACCAGGGTTGGACAGCTCGATGAGCGGCTCATTGCACAACGAGTACTGAAAAGGGGGGCAGCGAGTGGGCAGGGTGCTCACCAACCCCCACACCCCGGGGGCCCAGGGGCTGGCAGGCAACCCCGAAACTGGTCACCGTCAGCTCCATTTTACAGACAAGGCCACTGAGGCTTGGAGAGGGGGACGGTCTCGCCCAAGGCCACACAGCAAGGATTTGAGCCCGGGCTAAGCCTGCAGCCTCAGTGCTGACCCACTAGAGTGTGTTCCCTCTCCTATGAGGGACAGACACCTGGCCATATGGGGAGCCGACACACCTGGCCACGACTTGCCTCCCAGCCTCCCTGCAGCTACGACGGTCAGCTCTGACCCGTGAGCCGTAAGCACAGACTGCCGCGTGGGACTTGGGAGAGGCTCTCTAAATGGGTGGCAGGAGCTGGCGCACCTCCTGTCTGCACCCCTCTCTCCTCCCCACCTGGAACCCCGCAGCCGCACTGGACCACGTGGTGACCTTGGGGGTGGAAGCCCAGCACCAGGAACGGCAAAAACAGAAGCTGCGTGCCTGGTGAGCAGCCCCACCCTGGCCCCCGACACCCTGGCCCCTCCCACCTCTCTTCCCCACCTCCTAGTCCCTGACACCCACGTTCCACCTCCGCGATCACTGCCCATCGTCCCCGCGCACCCCCTCCGCACCATTAGATGGTAAGTTCTAGGGAGACAAGGATATCTACATGATTTGTTCACATAACAAAAGGGGTTCCCAGCACATACTTCAGTACCTGGCACAGAGTAGATGCTCAATTGTTAAGCAAATGAATGAAAAGCAAGGCCTGCAGGCCTTTTCAGCTGAGTCAATGAAGTACTTTTTGGAGTTGAGGCTGTCTGGGTCAGGTTTTCTGTCTCTTGCACCCCCCAAATCCTAACTGAGTACCGCTGGTATACACAGCGTGGAGGACAGGCCCCCTTTCCTATCCACAGAGAAAAGCAGGGAGACAGACACAGGACCCCACTGCCCTAGGCCCAGCTCCTGGATACAACTACACCTGACGCCACAGCTGCCCCTGGATGTCCAGGCCCCTAAGCCAAAGGCTACCCTGTGTCCACAAGCACTAGGTGTGGGGGTGCTCACAAGCTGGAGCCCACTTCCAGGGCTCCTCAGAGCCCACTGACAGCCAACCCTGGATCCCACCCGCCATCACCCCTTCCGAGCATGGAGCAGGACTGCACTGCCTGGCTTCTCTGGGGTGGGGTGACGCTGTCTGACAAGCACTGGCCAGTGAACTGTGAGCACAAGTGGTGGGTCATCCCCAGGTTGGAAGATTTAAATGCTGCTGTGTGCCTTCCAGAACTCTCCCTCTGCCTCGGAGGCCAGACGTTTGGGGTGGGAGCTGCTTCGCCAGCCTGGTGTGCCAGTGATGAGCACAGCCCCTAGTCAACCCAGGGCGGACACAGAGTGTGAGCAAGAAACACACCACTGTCATTTTAGGCCACACGGATGCAGGGGTCTGTTTCTTACCCAGCATAATCTGCTCCGTGCTGACTGATACATGGTGTTCCCAGTGCTCCTGTTTCTCACGTATTACTGACTCTCAGGAGCACCAGCAGAGGCAGACTCAGGTCCAAAGGAGGAGGGGCCTTCTTCAGTCCCTTGACCAAAAGCCAACTGCCACTTTCTCAGTACTACCTGACACCCAAGCGTATTTCCATGCACCCCCTGGTCTGCTGGTGCCTGACCTCAGCCTTGAGAGGTAGGAGCCGGCAGTTTTATTGCCCCCACTCAGTGTGATGGAGGCAGAAGCCAGCTCATATGGCAGTCAGCACAGTCAGGATATGCCAACTAACAAGCAGCCCCCAGACAGCACTCACAGTGCGTCTGCTGTGGGTCAGCTGGGGCTGTGTTCTTCGCTGTCACTCAGGGGCCCAGGCGGGGGCCACCCCTAGTGAGGCACTAACACTTCCGGCATCTCTCCTGGAGTGGTGGGGGGACAGTCAGTCCTCCCACCAGGGATTCTGAAGCCCAGTCTTAGCACCGGGGACACAGCAGTAAACAAAACAGTCTGAATCCTTGGCTCCTGGAGCTGACATTCTTTTTTTTTTTTTAATTTAATTTATTTTTAGTTTTGGCTGTGTTGGGTCTTCATTGCTGTGCGCGGGCTTTCTCTAGTTGTGGTGAGCGGGGGCTACTCTTCACTGTGGTGCGCGGGCTTCTCATCGCGGTGGCTTCTCTTGTTGTGGAGCAGGGGCTCTAGGCTCGCGGGCTCAGTAGTTGTGGCGCGTGGGCTTCAGTACTTGTGGCTCACAGGCTCTAGAGCACAGGCTCAGTAGTTGTGGCACACGGGCTTAGTTGCTCTGCAGCACGTGGGATCTTCCTGGCCCAGGGCTCTAACCCGTGTCCCCTGCATTGGCAGGCGGGTTCTTAACCACTGTGCAACCAGGGAAGCCCTGGAGCTGACATTCTAGTTGAAGCCAGACAGATAAATAAAGTAATACACAGTGTGTCAGATGGTGACAAAGGGCACAGAGAAACATCCCGCGGTTGAAAGGCAGACGTGCTGGAGGCAGTTAGAGTGGCCAGGTGGCCAGGAAAGGTGTGTCCCCTGAGGAGCCAACATCGAGCAAAAGAATGTGACTGAGCCCGTGCAAAGGCCCTGAGCGCGTGCAGATGGTGGAGGACAGCATAGGGAGGAGGCCGGGTGGCCAAGGGGATGGTGCAGCGGAGTTCGGTTGGGAAGGGAACCAAGGAGGCCGACCTTTATTCCGAGTGCGGGGACAGCTAGGGAGTGACATGGTGTGATCTGTGCCTTAAGAGGCCCCCCTGGACTTTGGGGGTGCGAGCCCGACGGGGTGCCCAGGTGGGCGGGGCGGGGCCTGGCCAGGGGCATCAGTGGAGGACGAGGAGTGGCCAGATTCCGATGCATCCGACAGCAGGGCTGGCCGTGGGAGCAAGAGCAGCTCAGGGAAGGCTCGGACGGGGGCGAGGGGCGTGCAGCTGCGGCCACAGCCATTGTCCATCCCCGCTCCGCCTATAGCCACTAGCCACAAACATCCACAGCACAGAGGCCCCGCCCAGGTGCCCCGCCCTCCTTGCGCTCCGCCAGGCATGGGCCCGCAGCCACCGCCCGGCACCTTTGGGCACAGACTACAGCGAAGCACCCTGCAGGAGAGCAGGGACGTCGAGCGGAAAACCCAGCAGAAGGGAAGTGTCCAGTTCTGTACAGGATATATCTACGGGAGGAGAAAGTTCTGGAACCAGATGGCTGACAGCAGCTGCCCTGGTGAGCAGCTTCGTCGGGGCCGTGGGTCTTGGGCCTCACTGGGCACCACTGCCAAGGGGCAGGCGGGTGACAAGCAGGGGCTCCTGAGCCAGGTAACCCACCGTCAGGACGGGGTCATGGGCAGACGACCCCCGATTCTGGAAACAGCCCGCCACCCCACCCTACCCCCATGCCCTGCTGTCGTGAGCTGAGATTAAATGACATTTAACCCCAGGAGAGCACAGGGGTCTCACAAGGGGTGAGAATGACTATGCACAAAAAAACTCGGGCCTGGTGTCTGTAGCTGGGGCGGGGGGCGGCAGCCAGGGGCCGAGGCCGTGACCATGGAGGAGAGGGGAACCCCGGGGGAGGCAGAGCCAGCGAGGGAGGCGGGGACAGTCCGGGCACCCGGTCCATCCCTGCCCCACCGCGCGGGCTTCACTCCTGCAGCTCGGAGCGACCCGGCCCACGGCTGAGGGGCTCCGCTTGCCCTCCGCACGGCACCCATTTCCTTGCCGTGTTTCCCGGCTTGCTCCCCGACGGCCGACCCCAGCAGGCTCCCCAAGGCCCTGTCTGCAGCACCCCCACCCCCTCAGGCCCAGGATGGACACGCCTCAGGTCTGAACCTTCCAGCCCGCCAGGGCCCCGTGGCCCAGAACACCCAGGCCATCTCCGCCCTCCTGCTGCCATTCCAGGCTCACGCTCCCTCCGTGGCCTATGTTGGAGGCCGCAGGGCTGCTGCCTGCCTGTCCCTGGCGGTGTTGGTGGGAGTGGAGGTTAGGGAGAAACGAGAACACTCCCCGTCTGGGAGGAGCAGGGAGAATGAAGTTGAAGGTCGCCAAGGTGGGGCCGGGTGACCTCAGACGTCTGAGGTCCCTACACTTTACTTATCAAGTTTGAGATCAGGCCCCAGCCATCTCCGTGGCCCACCTCTGTGGACGTGGCAGTTCCACTGTCCACTCCCTGCTAATGGACACCGAGGCCATTTCTCCCCAACTGTGAACAAGGCCATAGGTCTCCCCTCCCGGTGACATGACAACACAGAGTCTGGGTAACCGGCGTCCTTTCTGCTGTAGAACCGCCAGGCTGCACACGAAATGCTCCTCCGCGCGCCGCGGGGCTCGCAGACGAGGGAAGCTCTTCCCAGGGCTGGGATGGGGGAGGTCGCATGGGACTCGGTGACTTCTGGGCACTGACCGGGCAGAGCTGGGGAGCCCCAGGTCACACGTGTCCCCGGCCGGAGCAAACGCTGGGCCTCCAGAAGGACGTGGCCCCGGCTGAGGGCACAGCTTTCCCACAGATTAAGGCCCGAACAGGAGCAATCGGAACACAGTCAAGGCCCCCCAAACCCACGGATCGGGCCTCCCCGGAGACGGCAGGTGCCAGGAGGTCAGACGTGGGCGTCTTCGCAGACGCCGAGGCCTCCACATGCAAAGTCACAACGTGTGACCAGGCGGGCCTGGAACAGACCAGCCGGACCTTCTGAAGTGGAGACTCTGGCCGATGACCCAGACGCTGCTGCCGTGAAGCCCCATCTGGACGTGACCTTCAGGAGTCCTGACAGGGATGCGAGGTCAGAGGGTCTGGCCTAGGTTTTGTTTTTTCTAACTTGAGAGACTAAAACCACAGCGGAGCTGGGAGGACAGAGTCCAGGCTGGTGGCCAGGAGCACAAGCATGGCCGGTGACGGGACAGTCCCTCGAGGATAAGCGCACAGAAGACTGTAATGTCTGGAAGGAACAGACGGCCCGGCCAACAGCCAGCGAGAACCGAGTCCGGCCCGCCCCGACTACAAACTGAGGAGGGAGCCCGGCGACGCTGCACCCACGTTCCTGCCCCACAGAGACCAAGAGGCAACAAACAGGTGGTGATCTGAGCCGGCGAGCCTGGGCTGGAGCCGGGGGACTGGGGACGCAGCAGCAGCCGAGGACACACTCACCAAGTAGTCATCCGGCCGGATCCCAAAGAGTTCCCGGAAGTAGCGGAAGGCGACAGGCGCGTAGGTCTTGAACCTGAAGTCCTGGAAGTGATGGGCGGGGGTGAGGTTGCTGCCTTCACTGCAGAGGAAGCAGGGGGGAGGTCTGTGAGGGACGGTGGCTCGTGTGCTCTCCCCTCACCCACTGACGGCCCGCCTGCCTGCCCAGGCCCAGGCTCAGCCCCAAGGTCCCCAAAGAGCCAATCCAAAAAGCAACACGGGGCTTCTGATGGGACAAAGGGCCATAGCCAGCCTTGGGCTGTCCCCCAACAACCACCCTCCCTTCATCAGCAACAGAGCCCACAGCATTGGGTGTACACATGGCTGCCCAGAATAAGACCACTGCCAGCCTCTCCCACAGCCTGGTATGGTCAGGGAGCTGTGCTCAGCCAATCCCCTGTGAGTGGAGGAGAAACGATGTGGGTCCTTTCCTGGTCATGCCCTTAAAGGGCAGGGGCATGTGCTCTCCTTCTCCTCCTTCCTGCTATTGGAATGCAGGTGTGATGGCAGGAGCCTAGGCAGCCCCTGGGGGCCACTGGTAAGTAAAGCAGCATATTGAAGATGCTGGAGAAACCAGAAGGAATCCAGGGCCCCCAACATCACAGAGCCACCTGACCAGCCCTAGACTATCAGTGTGTGAGTGTGTCGCACGCAAGCGTGCGCACACACACACACACACACACACAAGAAACAACAAACTTCTGTCTTTCCCTGTTTTTAAAAGTCACCATTACATTGCGTCCCTGTGATTCAGCAGCAAACTAACATCCTGACACAGGGCTGGACCTCAAAGCCAGGAGACCCCAGGAGGGGCCAGTGCTATTTTTGGCAGAGAAAGGAGCTGAGAGAACGGGAAGACTATTTCCTAGCACCGCTGTCTGCGAGCAGGGCGAGCTGCTGAAGGCACGGGAGCTGCCCCTGCAGGCCGGGCCAGGTACCTGGGGAAGAAAATGCTCTCCACCACGTAGAAGTCCTGCATGAGCACATCGCGCTCCGGCTTGGAGCTCAGGTTGCCCACGGTGTAGCCAATGCCCAGCTGGATGGCCCCCTTCAGGGTGGAGGACGTGGTCTGCGGAGAAACCCAGCCACATCAAGACCCCCGGGGCCGGTCCCTGGCCCAGCCCTCGGCCGCCAGGGTGAGAAGCAAGGTGGGGGGCCCCCTTGGGACAGGGGGGCGGCATCTGGCCTGCCGCTCAGCCTGCACAGCCACACAGCAAGGAAGTGGCCTGGCTGAGATGCCAACACCACCTGGCGCGGCCCCAAGGCCTGTTTTCTATCCAGCTTCTAGAAGGTTCCCACATCTCAAAACTGCCCCAACACAGCAAGGGTCTTTGGGGGATTTTGCCAGGGTTTCCTTTGCGGGGAGGGCACAATACACAGCAGTGCCCAGGCTGCACTTCCGAGACCAGGGTTCCATCTGTCCACCTTCGAGGGGCTCTGCCTCTCTATTCCTCGGTCCCCACCCCGGTCGAGGATGGAGGTGACAGCGTCAGCCCTCCCGGGGCCACCCTCATGCCCGCCCACACTGGAGAAGCACCAGCTGCCTGTCCATCTGTCAGCACCGCCGCTCATGTTACTGTCACTGTGAGCCCTAAGCAACGTGCCCACCACTGAGGAAAGACACCTCGGCCCCCAAGCCACTGACTCTGGTCCCCAGCACCCCCACTGCAGGAGCAAGCCCTTCCCCGGCACCCGCCTCTCCTCCTGAAACCCCCCGCGAGCCACTCCCTCAAGATGCTACTGACTGAACACAGTTCTCCAGAGAAGATATGCAGACAGTCAACAAGCACAGGAGAAGGTGCTGAACACCACCAGCCACCAGGAAGATGCAAATCAGGACACAGTGAGACGCGCTTCCCACGTGCTGGGAGGGACAGAACCAGATAGACAGACAACAAGCACCATGGAGGCCCAGAGAGTGGAATCCTTGTGCTCGGCTGCTGAGAATGGAAAAAAGGGCAGCCGCTGTGGACAGTCTGGCAGCTCCTCCACTGGGTCACATATGGCTCTCATGGGACTCAGCGGTTCCACTCCTAGGTGTGCAGCCCAGAGAGAGAAGCACAGTCCACACGAAAGTACACAAACCCTCACAGCAGCACTATTCACAACAGCCGAGAAGTGGAAACAACCCAAGTGTCCATCGACGGATGGTGGATACACAAAATGCTTCCCCCTCCACGCACGCGATGAATGCTTCCCCCTTCACCACTCGACCATGAAGAGGGGGGAGCCCCGACACTCGCTACAGCGTGGACGGACCCTGAGAACACGATGCTCAGTGAGAGAAGCCAGACACAGAAGGACACACAGGGTGTGATTCCACTGACAGGAAACGTCCAGAACAGGCAGATCCACAGGGACAGAGAGTGGGTTCCTCATTGTCAGGGGCTGGGGATGCGGTGGAGGAGGCGAAGGGGTACGGGGCTTCTCTTGGAGGTTAACAGAAATGTTTTAAAGTTGACCGTGGCAATTGCTGTACAGCTCTGAATACTCTAGAAACCACCTAACTGAACACTTCAGAAGGGTGACTCATAGGCTGCATGCACTGGCTCCCAGCAAAGCTGGTATTTTAGGAGGCGCAGCAAGGCGGGGGGAGGGCGGGGACCAGAGGCAGCGGGGCCCAGGGTTGCCTCTCACATCCCCGGCCCGACCCCTCCTCTCCTCAGCCCCACTTTCAGAGAGAAGGGAGGGAGCTGTGATTTCCTCTTGCCCAAGGTCACACCCAAGGCCACAGGTGACTCAAGGAGCCCAGCAGGTGGTGCAGCCTCAGAGCACCTGCTGGCAACCAGCAACCGAGAGCAACTGTCTCCAGCCACCTAGTCTCCAGCCACCTACGGCCGCGGCCCACACCCGACCTTCAGGGCCCGGTGCACCCACGAGGACCCCTCGTCCCACCCCCGCCGACGGAGGGCAGAGCAGGAACCTTCTTGTAGGTGGTTTCGCCGGATGCGTCCACACCCCGATGACCCAGCTTCTTCCCGTGGCCAGGGCCCTGCTGTCCAGTCATCAATGGGGCCTGGAGAAGAGGAAGCAGGAAGTGTTTAGAACTGGCAACGAGGCACTGCTGCAGGGGCCAGAGTGCTCTGGAAATCCTGCCGAGAAGGGGCTTCGTCGCCGCCCGGCCGGAGCCCAGGGCGGGGGCCGCTGGGGGCGGGATGCAGGGCACTCGGGCTCCACGCCCGGGGGGCCACCCCCAGACCAGGACCGCCGGCTCCTCTAGAAAGCAGGAAGGTCGGCAGCCCCGGCCCTCTGCAGGCGGGGGTAGAAGAGCCCCAATTTCAGGGTCTCCCCCAACCTGGCACTGCTGACTTGGGGCTGGTCACTCTGTGAAGGGGGCGTCCTGGGTGCTGTGGGGTGTGGAGCAGCATCCCTGCCCCCCCCCACTTGCTGCCAGGAGCCCCCCAGTTGTGACAACCACAGACGCCCCCAGACATGGCCAGGTGAGACCCTCTGGGCTGGAATGAGTGCAAACAGCATCTCCTCCCTGAGGGAAGAAGTCCCGCTGGCCTGGGAGCAGGCTGGCTCCTGCCAGCTCCAGGGGACACATGTGGCATCCCAGCAAAGTCGTGTGAGAGCCGCTGGCCCCCATGTGTGACATCACAGGGGGAGGATGGTGGATGGGGCAGTGGGGCCTGGAGGGACACAGGTGCCAGCTCAGGGCCGGGGCTCCACGAGTCACAGACATTTAAGAAGCACCTGCCGCCACCTGAAGGGCTCAGACCAGCCTGTTCTGCTGACCGCCAGGGGCCAGGCTCCGCTCAGGGAACGTTAGTTGCCAGCCCTGCTCCACACCCATCTCTGGCTCCCCACTGCCTGCGGCCTGGACGCCCTCCGGGACCCCAGCAGGTGGACAAAGCTCACCTAAGAAGGACCTGAGTGCCCAGCCGCGTCCTGGGAGAGGAGCCTGGCTGGGAGGGAAGGCAGACACCCGGGCGGGGCGGGGGCTCCTGTGCACCTGGGCTGCCTCTAACCCGCTGTCCGCGGCTCCTTGGACAACAAGGCTCACAGACGCCCCTCGCAGGCGGCCTCCGGGAGTGACCGGAAACTGACCAGGGACTGGGCGCTAGGGGCTCGCGCGAGCGGACAGGACTGGAGGGACCCGGACAGGTGTGTGGGGCTGCTGGGGCGCCATCCTGGAGGCGCGGCTGGCAGGCGATGGCACCACCCTCTCCAGGTCCCTTCCGCCTCCCCGCTCCCTGGACAGCCCAGGGTAGGATCCTCGGGGCCCTCCCCGCCCGCCCCACGCCTCCCTGAAACTCAAGACGCTGGCGGGACAGACAGGTTTTCACCGTCTGACGACAGTTGCTTATTTGCTTGGCCAGCATCTTGGGCCCAGGGAGATGCCCGAGGCCACAGAGCAGGATGCGGGCTGGGCCGGGCACTTCCGGTCCACCTTCGGGAGGCAGGCCAGGGTGGGGCCCACGGGACACTCACCTCCGCTGGGGTCGTCTTCTTCGGGGCCGAACCTGAAGAGGAGAAGGGAGACTTCAGTCTGGACATGGGGGCGCCACCATACACACACCCTGCGCCCCTGGCAAGGCCGTGAGGACCCCACATGGCCAACGGGCCTGGGGACGTGATGCAGACGGGCTGGACGAGGGGCCCCGAGGCGGGAAAAGCTGCGGGAGCGACCACCACGACGTGGCCGCACAGACGGGGGGCGGGAGAGGAGGAACGGCACAGCCCGCCACCAGGAGGGCCCTGGGCGAGGGCAGGTGGTCGTCGCAGGGGCGGGGCGGCAGCAGTAGGCGGCTGGGGCCCAGGCTGGAGTGACGGCGCGGGTCCCGAGGCAGCCGGGCCAGCCAAGGATGCTGCCTGGCTCCCACTCACACGGCTCCCAGCTGGGGTCCGGGGGGCCCAGGAGGCTCACGTGGGGAGGCCTCAGGCCAACCACTGACCCCTCTGACCTCGGTGTCCTCACCCAGAAAGCTGGCTTCTGCTGAGGATTATCTGTTCAGTGAGTGTGATCAGCAGATATCTGTCGCCCCAAGGATATCCACATTCTGATCCCAGAATGGGCTTTAAAGGTGGGGTTAAGTTGAGGCCCCTGAGACGGGGATGACCCTGGATTCCCTGGGGGGGCCCAGTGTCATCACAGGGTCCTTATAAGAGGGAGGCGGGAGGGTCAGAGGCAGAGAGAGACGGGAGATGCTGCGCTGCTGGCTGTGAGGATGCAGGAGGGGCCGCGAGCCAGGGATGCCGCGAGCCAGGGATGCGGCGCCTCTGGAAGCTGGAAAAGGTGGGAACCGATGCTCCCCTGGAGCTGGCCTCCGGAAGGACCAGCCCTGCCCACACCTGGATTTAGCCCTGTGAGGCCCAAGTCAGACTCCTGACCTCCAGGACTGTCAGAGAACCAATCTGTCTGGTTTTAGATCAAGTTTGTGGTGATTTGTCACAGCTGCAACAGGAAACTCAGACACCGGTATCTACCAGGTGTCAGCTTGGAGAGGGGAGGCAAGTGGTGACCAGGACAGTCCCGTCCCCCGCCTTCAAGGGCTCACAGCCCAGGGGGAGCAGAGAAGGGCCTGGACAGTGCAGCGAGTGCCAGCAGGATGACTTGGGGTGACAGGTGGGGGGTCAGATCAGCAAGGGAGGACTTGAGCTTTTACCCCAGGGAGGTGGGAGTCCTGCAGGACCGGGGGTGGGAAACACACCGGACCTGACTCAGGTGCCCTCTGGTGGCCGTGGGAGGACAGACAGGGTGAGGACAGAGCCGGGGACCAGTGGGGAGGGGACCGCGCTGGTCCAGGTGGGAGATGATGGGGTGGACCAGGGTGGCTGATGTGGAGGGGTGAGTGAGAAGTGGGAGGATTCTGGTTAGCTCTGAAGTCAGGATAGACAGGCTGTGCGCACTGGGGGCGGAGTGAAGAAAAGTGAGGAGTCGGGAATGACTCAGGATCTTGGAGCGACTCACAGGAGAGAGCTGCCTCAGCCAAGATGGGGGACCCAGCAGGAGCAGGTTTGGGGGGTGGTTGGGTGCAGGGTGGCCATGCTGAGTGCGAGAGCCCCGTGAACCCCCTGCGTGAAGACGTCAAGGGGCAGCTGGACCCTGAGTCAGGAGCTCGGGGAGGCCCAGGCTGGAGACAGGGCTGTAGGCAGCTGTCCGGGGGTAGAGGGGCTTCGAGCCCCAAGAGCAGACAAGGCCATCCGGGGAAGGTAGGGGTGGGGGAGGAGAGACGCCCCCGGAGGGGGGTGGGGGGAACAGGGGCAGCAGGCCCAGGTCAGGGGTCAGAACACCCACTCTATCCACCCGGCTTGGGCCAGGGCTGGGGGCTGGGGACTGACAGCGAACGGGCATTCGGCTTCCTCTGGGAGGATGAGAATGTTCTGGAATCAGTGGTAACGGCTGCACGACACTGTGCAAGAAACACTGAGTTGCACACTTAACAGGGAATTTTATGGTATCCATGAATTATCCCTCAGTAAAGAACATAAACCCAAGACGACCCGGCCGTGGCACAGCCAGGCTGGACAGGGTAGGGACTCCCCTGAGTGCCCATCTCTGTGCGCGACCCCCAGAAGACAGGAAACCGAGGCCAGGTTGGGAGCCAGCTGGGCGCTTCGTGGCAGCATGGCCCACAGAAGGGACCCCCCACCCCCAGAGGACAAAGCCCACGGGCCCTGGAAGGCGCATACCACCACCAGAACGGGAAACGCCAGCCGCATGTGGGTCACAACAGTCACGCCCGCCGGCAACACGCGGGCCTCCCAGCCTGGGCTCCCTGGCCACAGGGACGAACCTGGGCTCAGCCCCTCCCGAGGCCCGGGGGGGTGTTGGAAGGTGCTGGAAAGCCGACATAATATTTTCGTTGGCTGTCCAACAGCAGAACAATGCATGGTTTTGTGTCTGGGGTGTGGGGGAAGGAAGAGCGAACAAGGCAGGAAGCGGCAGTGGACCGCGCAGGACATTCCAGACTTCGTCTGACCCCAGGCAGCCCCTTCTCGGCCCACCTGGGGCACCTGAGCCCACAGCCCAACCCCTGCAGCTCTGCAGCTCCCGGCCCCTCATCCCGGGGTCCAACTGGTCCAACACGGTGGTCCCGATTCCCCCCCAAGCCCCAGCCCACCACCGAGGCCTCTGCAGTCTCAGGCCTGTGGGAGCGGCCTGGCCAACACCAGCATCAGACGCAAAGTCCCAGCCGGGTCCGCCCTGCCTGGGGACACTTGAGGGACTGACCTCTCCCCACTTTGTGCCTGGATCTCACCCCCAGGCCCCCCTGCTTCTCCTGGCTGCTGAAGGGGGAGACCCACCCCACCCGGAATACCCCCAGGCGTGAGGCCAGGAGGGGCAGCAGGCAGGCTCCACGCTGGCCCAGGTCACAGGGCAGGGACAGAGCGAGGGGAGGACAGACAATGGATGGAACACCGGGGACGGCGCCGCGCCCTCTGCCCGGACACTCTCCGCGACGTCCCATCGGAGGGGCCTCCTCATGGCCTCCCCGGGTCCCGCCATCCACACGCTCTCACTCACTCCCTGCAATTCCCTTTTGGAACCTCGTCTGTCGGTCGCCCTCCTGACCAGGTGACCCTGTTGCCGGGGGCCATGCAGTTCCTGCACCCGCTTCCACCAGCCGGGCCAGGGGCGGCAGGGACCAGCCGAGATGTCGAACTCCTCCCAGCCCAAGATGTAACCAATTATCTTTCGAATGAGCCACCCTGTTTTCAAGGAAATTAAGTTTTAAAAATAGACAGGGGGAGGAGGAGAGTGTGAGGCGCTGCAGAGCTGAGACCTGGGGGAATCTGGGGGCACAGCTGTGCCTCGGGCCGGGCTCCCCGCAGACACCTCTGAAGCCCGCTGACGAGGGACCCACCCCCTCCTCAGCACACACAGGACCGCTTCTCTACACCTGATGTGGAAAATGAGGCAGAGAAAGCTCCCCAAGGACCCTGGGAGGGGCCTTAACATCTGTCCTTCAGCAAAACCACTAGGTTTTTTCTACCTTGACGTCTACCCAGAGTCCACCACTGTCCCCGGCTCCTCTCAGCCCCCATCCTCTCCCACCTGGACCAGCTCAGTACCCTCCCCTCTGGTCTCCAGCTCCCACCCTCCCTCCAGCCTGTCCTCCCCACAGCAGCCACCAGGGGGCACCCGTGAGCACCTGAGTCAGGCCCCACCCCTCCTCTGCCCACAGCCCTCCAGGGTCCCACCTCCCTGGAGGTAAAAGCCCAAGTCCTCCCTGTGGCCCACAGGGACCTGCACAACCTGCCCCATCCCGTCCCTGCCCTCCCCGCTCCCTCTCTCCCCCTCGCTGACTCTGCTCCAGACATACAGGCCTCCTTGCTGTTCCTCCAACATGCCAGGCCTGGTCCTGCCCCAGGGCCTTTGCACGGGCTGTTCCCACCACCTGAAATGACCTTCCCAAGACCCCTACAAAGTTTGCTCTCTTGCTTCATCCAAGACCTGGCTCAGACATCACCCCCTCAGAAAAGCCGTCCCCTGACCACCTCGCCCCAAACTGCCCCTCTGAGGCCACTCTCCCCACCTCTCGGCTTTCTCTCTTCCCACCACTTGGCACCACCTGGTGCTTGTGTGTTGCATCTTCCCCCAACTACAGGGGACCAGGTCTGCTTTGTCACCTGCCAACAGGCACCTGCAGAGCTCTCTGAGTGCTGAGGGGGAGAGGTCCCTCCAGAAAGGGGTGGCAGGGGACATGAGGCCTGTGGGGTCACTGCAGGGGCTGTGCCCCGAGCACTGCCCACCTGGTGCCCAGGAGAGGGCTGGCTCCCCGGGACTCAGCAAACAAGAAAGCACAAGGCCCGAGAAAGCAGGAAGCGGTGCCAGGGCCAGCACTCACTCACTTCCCCTATTAGCTGGAAAGGTCTGGCCACAGAAGCAGAGTCCTGCAGGGAGGCTGCGGGGAAGCCGGGCATCCCATGGGCATGGCAGGAAGCTGGGGCCCCTGGTCAGGCTGGGCCGCCCACAAACCACACCGGGAAATCTGCTTGTAACCCATAAGGACGGTAGGCTCTGTGGCCAGCAGCCGTGTGACTCACCCCGAGCTACAGAATTCGACAGAAGGGACTGTGTGACGTGAGGAAGGTGGGCAGCTTCTGGTTCCACCCTCGGGGTCCCTGCTGGGGCCCTGGGGGAGACCCCCGGGGGGGCAGGCAGCCCCTTCCCCTGAGGCCTGTGAGCGCGGGAGCCTCCTAGACTTCATGCCGCCCGCTGAACCCAACCCAGATGGCAGAAGCGCAGGCAAGCGTGTGCAGTTTGCAGCCACGCAGTTCCGAGGTGGCTGTTACACAGCAGTAGCTGACTGACGCAGGTACCACACCTCCACACCGAGAGCACTTCCGAGAGGAATATAAGGATACAGTTCCAGGGACTCCTTTGGGAGAGGGATAAAGGACAGAGCACTTTACTTCCTCTGCCCAACTTGCATTCCTCACGCTCACAAAAGCATTAAACGTGCCACACGACAGATCACTCATCCTTAAAAAGGCATGAAGCACTGATATTCGCTGCAACGTGGATGGACCCTGAGAACACGATGGTCAGCGAGAGAAGAAAGACGCAGAAGGACACATAGTGGGTGATTCCATTCCATTGATGGGAAACGTGCAGGACAGGCAGATCCACAGAGACAGAGAGTGGGTTCCTGGCTGTCAGGGGCTGGGGGGAGGGGATGAGGACTGACTGCTCATGGGGACTGGTTTCTTTCTGGGGGAATGGAACGTTCTGGAATTATATTTTGGTGGTGGTGGCACAACAAAGCGAACATAATAAAGACAACTGAATTGTGTATTTTAAAAGGGTGAATTTTATGGTATGTGAACTCTATCTCAAAAAAAATTTTTTTTTAAGGAATGAATCCCTTTAGTTGCAAAAACACCACCCAGTGATGTGCGGCACCAGAGCCTTCTCCAGACCCTGCCCCTCTAGCAGTGATGCTGCAAAGCAAGAGTACGCAGACCTCAGTCTCCCCACCTCTGACACAGGGTCGTGCAACCACATGGAGGTGTCTGAGCTCAGGAAGGGCAGCCAACCCTCCAGGCCACCGCCCCCCCAACCTCCTGTGGAGAAGGACCAGTTTTTCCTTCTATTTCCAACCCATCCTGGGGCCAGACATCCATAAAACACAGTGAGAATCAGCTACTGGAGAAGTGAAGCAAAGACACGCAAGATCAGGCCCGAGGTTTTGCTCCTGATTCCACGCGCACACAACTGCAGTCAAACCAGACAGAAGTCACTGCCGCGGACCCCCACCTCCTGCTCTCACCTTGTGGAGGACCCACCGTCATGTCAGCTGTGACACTCTGTGCAGCCCAGCCTCGGCCTCTCCTCTCCTCTCTGCGGACAGTGTGGGGGGCTCCGGGCGCCCCCAAAGCCCACTCGCTGACCCAGCCCGCCCCCCAGCACTGCAGACACGAGGGCCGGGTCGCTCTCTGTGGAGCTGTCCTGGGCGCTGTGGGATGTGGAGCTGCAACCCTGCCCCCACACTGAACGCCAGGGGCCGCCCAGTCATGACAACTACAGGGGACAGGGTCGCCCAGGTGAGACCGTCTGCCCTAGTCCCTGTGGTCGAAAACCCTCGGACAAGACGTTTACCACGGCAGTGACAGCCAGCGTCACGCCCTGCCGCTGTGCGGGCCCTGTCCCACAGATCACCCGCCCCGCCCCGCCACTCATCCCTAACGCCACACTGGCCGGGTGACATGGGTACTGGCCTCCCCAGTCTGCATGGGGACCTGAGGCGACGGTCCCCATGGGAAAGCCACAGGCAGAGGTGTGAACCCAGGCACCCCTGACTCCACAGCCCCGTGCTCGGCGAGTATATCCCTCGGTTACACCATCAGAAACCCCCTACCTGGGCTTTCTTTCTGGACGTACAGCGTTGATGTGAGTTGAGTCAACTTTCAAAATCACAATGTTTTGGAGATAAACCTGGGTTTCTTGAAAAGTGAGCAGATCTACACAGACAAGGCCAACATCCTCACTTGCCTGGATCCACGTTCTTGCCCTTCGTGGTCTGTTCCCTCCACGGTGGCCAGAGGACGCCGGCGAGTACCTGAGCCAGACACCACCTGATTTAATGACCACATTTCATTACCACCATTTTACAGAAGGGGATGCACGGGTTTGGAGAAATTTAGGAAGTTATCCCAAGTCAAAGGTGAAAAACCTTACGATCACACCTCAGAATAAGCCATGTCCAAAAAACTATTAAGAAACTACAGGAAAGGGGGAAAAAAAAAAAAAGCAGGGGTGGGTCGTGAGGCAGGAACAACCTTTACTTAAAAATAAGTAGGGGGCTTCCCTGGTGGCGCAGTGGTTGAGAGTCCGCCTGCCGATGCAGTGGACACGGGTTCGTGCCCCGGTCCGGGAAGACCCCACATGCCGCGGAGCGGCTGGGCCCGTGAGCCATGGCCGCTGAGCCTGCGCGTCCGGAGCCTGTGCTCCACAACGGGAGAGGCCACAACAGTGAGAGGCCCGCATACCAAAAACAAAACAAAATAAAACAAAATAAGTAGGGTGGGCTTCCCTGGTGGTGCAGTGGTTAAGAATCCGCCTGCCGGGCTTCCCTGGTGGCGCAGTGGTTAAGAATCCACCTGCCAATGCAGGGGACACGGGTTCAAGCCCTGGTCCGAGAAGATCCCACATGCCGCAGAGCAACTAAGCCCGTGCACCACACCTACTGAGCCTGCGCTCTAGAGCCCGTGAGCCACAACTACTGAGCCCACGCACAACTACTGAAGCCCATGAGCCTAGAGCCCATGCTCTGCAACAAGAAAAGCCACCGCGATGAGAAGCCCGCACACCACAGTGAAGAGTAGCCCCCGCTCGCCACAACTAGAGAAAGCCCACGTGCAGCAATAAAGACCCAACGCAGCCAAAAATAAATAAATAAAATAAATAAATTTATTAAAAAAAATAATAAACAAGTAGGGGAATTCCCTGGCAGTCTAGTGGTTAGGACTCTGCGCCTCCACTGCAGGGGGCACGGGTTCGATCCCCGGTTGGGGAACTAAGATCACACATGCCGAGCAGTACGGCCAAAACAAAAACAAAACAAACAAAAAAAACTACAAAGCAAACACAGTAAACATATTAATATCAACCACAAGACAAGGAGTGCAGCTGTGAGGGTTACCACTCCAGTGGGGGCACTGGCCAATGCAGTGAAAGGAATGAGTATTGAAAAGAAAAAAGACAAAATTTTAGAAAATCTAAGAGAACCAACTGACCAATCATTGAATTAAATGGAGATGAGCAAGGTGGCCAGACAGATACCAGTGACTCACCTGAGGTCATATTGCAGACATGTCAGGAAGAAGTGGGATCTGGGAGTTTCTGCCCTTTGCACCCACCATCTGCTCTTATATGTCTGCCTATCCATGGTTTCACACTTGGGTTAATTTTAATCTGTCAAATGTAGACGACCTCTCTGATTAAAAGACATTAACAGGGCAGCTGCTAATCCTTCCTTCACCAAGGTCACACCTGGTGTGACACTGAATAGATGTGAATCTGTGGTCAACACCACACAGTGACAGAAATAAAGAACTTTCATATTTTTATATTACCTCAGACTTTTACCGCCAGCACTAACGACAGGGAAGGCTAAGAAGTCTAGAGTTAATAACCGATCAGAGTAGTTAACATCCCAAAGAACATGTTGAAAACTATCAAACTCTAGTTAGTGATACACATACGTAAGTGTTTCAGGTGGAGTGTGCTGATGTCTGCAACTCTGAAATGCATCCGTAAAATCAGATGGAGAGAAGGATGGATGAGTGATGCGCAGGTGGATGGAGGGATGAAGTAAATACAGCAAAATGTTAATTGTAGGATCCAAGCGGTAATCGGTCAGTGTCCACTGTCCAATTCTTTCACCTTTTCAGTACAGTTGAAGATTTCCTTAATAAAATCTTTTTCCTCCGGATTAAAGGTGAATTTTCACCTTTGATGTCAGGTGTTTTTGAACTTTGGAGAAACACATTTTTGAGTAGATTCTGCCCAAAGAATGTGAGTGATCACAGGGGCAGTAGCGGACACTACTGAGCACCAGCGTGCCAAGCCCGAGGCACGGCGTAACAGGCGTTGCTCATCACACGTTGGAGGAGGCACGTGCCAACCTCAGGGCCTTTGCACTTGCTGTGCCCTCTGCCTGGGACGCGCTATCCCTACACCTCCTCGTGGCTGGCTCCTGTCCTCCGCGCTCGGGTCTCAGCATGAATGTCTCGTCCTAGAGACCTTCCCCAACCACGCCGGCCCTTTCCCACCCCCAACCCCTTGCACCCTCTACCGCGCCCGTTTATTTCATGATACACATCACTGTCTGAAGCTAACTTCTTGATCGACTTGCTCCTTCCTGGGAGAGCAGAGACCGGACTGTCTCGTTCACAGCCTCTTCCCCAGACCTAGCCCGCCTGCTGCCACACAGTAGGAGCATAGTAACTACAGGTCCAATGAGCTGGGGCAGGGGAGGCTAGGATGGAGAGAAGGGGATGGACGGATTGAGGGGCAATCTCAGAGGGGGACGGCCAGGATGAGGAGACACCGTCATGGGAGGAAGTGGGGCTGGGACCCCTATCACTGAGACAGGGGCCCGGGAGGGACATCCTGGAGGTGGCTGGACACGCAGGGCTGGGGACACGCGGGAGACGGCCTGTGGAGGTGACAGCTGATGCCTAGAGCAGCGCTCAGCGCACAGCAGGTGTTCGCTGAGTCAGCAAATGAATGGATGAAGACACGGACGCTGGGAAGCCCCGCCCGGCCCACAGCGGGGCTTGGCTGGGCCCACTGGAGGAATCCACACCCGAGGTCTGATTTCCCGTCACAGCCAGGTGGCTCCGAGTCCACAGCCACCAACCAGCTGGGGCTGTGGCGTAGCGAGTGGGGTCTCACCGCGGGAGGACTCGGGCCATGGTCTGGAACTTCAGAACAGATGGCAGGTCTCCAAAAAATGTGTGGGGATTAATACAAGCTATTTCCTTCCTCTTGCATATGTTTTCTCTTATGATTTTGCATTTATCACTTTGCACCCCGGAACGGTGAATGGAATCAGGTGAGGAATGAAAAATTTTCCCCAGTAAGCGACTTCCCAGATGATATTCTGTCTGTTCACTCATTCCTTCATTCCTTCATTCCTTCACTCGTAACAACCTCAGTGAGCATCCCTTAGGTATAGGGTCCTGTTTTACAGATAAAATACTCCAGAGGAAACTGGTTCCTTGCCTAATGTTTAATAAGAAAAGAGTTTAAACGCCCAGAAAAGCACACAATAAAGTAAAAGACAACAATGTGTTACTATGCAGGTTAAATGAATCTTTTTTTGTTTATCCCTTAAGTCAGGGGTCAGCAAGCAGTTTCCGTGCAGGGTCAGAGGAGACCCAGCAGAGGCCACCCAGGCGTCCTGGTGAAGGGAGTGACCTAAAGGTGGTTCTCACCCATGGTGGCCTGCTCCCATGGGACACTGCACAATGTCTGGGGACATCTGTGGTCGTCACCACTAGGGGGATCCTGGCATCCAGTGGGTGGCGGCAGGGATGCTGCTCCACAACCCACAGCTCCCAGGATACCCCCAGGGAATGACCCAGCCTGACATCAGCAGTGCCGGGGGGGGGGGGGGAGACCCGGAGCAAATATAAAGGTGTGTGGTACGGGGGGGGGCAGAGCCTGTACATGGGGGTTCATTATACTATTCTCTGGGTGTTTAAAATATTTCATGATAAAAATATACTTACTCATACTATCCTGTCTGCCTTGCATTCTGTTTGAGGTGCCCCGTAATAAAAGGCTATGGCACACACACAGCCCTCCATGTACTGGGCTGGCGCCCCACTAGCTGAGTCTCCAACCCTCTCGACACCCCTGGGAGGTAATCACCGTTGGACCCACTTCATAGCCAGGGAGGCTGAGGCCCAGAGGTCCAGCGAGTTCAAAGGCTGCAACGTCACCATTCGCTGCACCGAGAGTCACATCACAGGCCTGAGGGGGAGGAAGGCTCTGGTGCCGTTTCCAGGTAAACCAGGGGTTGGAGCCACGGAGCTTGACCAAGGCTGCATGGCCAGCAAGCCCCGGGGCCTGGGTGGGGTTCTCAGCCTCTGAGATCGACCAGGCTCCAGGGCAAGCCCCTTCCCCACCCCCGGCTGCCCATCCAGCAGCTGGTGGAGAGATGCAGAGACCCGCACAAGTGCACTGTGTGCAAACACGCTCCAGGAGGCCAGGCCTTCGGAGAGCCAGCTGTGCTGCCACACAGCTCTGGGCCCGTTTACCCAACAGCGCGGGGCTGGGGGCAGGGGGACAAATGGGGGCAGGGCCCCCTCTTAGCAAAGGTATCTCATCAACTCAAGCCGTCAAGACACACGAGGTCCTGGCACCAGGAAATAAGGCCTCTTTTCTCACCATGAAGCAGTTGCCAGTCCCATTTCCCTCCTCACTCTGGCTCCTAGGGAGCTCAGAGTCAGACTGGCAGCCTCGCCCCCCAGCTCCCTGTCCTTAGAGGCAGGACAGCACCGGCTCGCGAGGTGACACGGGGAACTCCCCTCTTAGCCTGGCAGTTCAGGGGCAAGTCCCAACCTCCTGAGCCTCAGTTTACCCCCTGCCAAACAGGTAAGAACAGTGCTGAGCTCCCAGGGTGTGGAGAGGAGTCTGAGGCACATAGAAATCCGCCCCCAAACGCACCTTATTAGTTTTCCCATTGTCACCCTCCCCCACTTTCTTCCGTTCATCACGCATGTTCACTTGGTGAGTCTGGTGGGGATGGTCATGGGGGCGCAGGCAGGACACGGTGGAAGCAGCACTGGACAGCTGGCACCACACACTCCCCTGCTGACCCAGGTGTGCAGCCATGCGAGGTCTGAGCTCCCTCTAAGCGAACATGGCCCACTTCACACCCTCCCATCTGGTTCCTGGCCTCGTGTCCCTTCACACCGACATCTCCAGGGAGCCACACAACCCTCGCCCTTGGAATAACATCCCTGCGTGCCTGGGTTCCTTTCCGGAGTCCTCTGTGTGGGGAGGGAGTTGTGGTTGCCCTCCAGGGCCACGGCCACCTCCCCTTCTCAGCAGACTCGACAGTTGCGGAGAGCCAGCTGGGCGGCCGGAGCCCCGGGCAGGGCAGGCATCAGGGGAGGCGAGAGCAGCCTCCCGCCAGACAGTATATGCCAGGGCGCTGCAGGTCTGCTGGGGAACGTCCACCTGACACCCAGACAACCAGTTGCTGGGGACCCCTGCCTCACACCGTACACAGAAATCAACCCTGGACAGGGAAAGACTTAAAAGCAAAAGATAAAAAAACTTTAGAAGGAAATCAAGGAGAAAGTCTTTCTGTTCTGGGGTGGGTGGGGATTAATGTCTCCCGTGCAAAGTGTGAGCTAAGTGGAGCTCCAGGGGGTCCAGGGCCCCGTGTGCACCTGGGTCCCTGCAGACTCACTGAGCCCCCGAGGGCAACTCTCGGAGGTGCTGAGGCCACCAGGCCAAGCTGGGCCGGCCCGTCTGCACAGCAACCAGAAGCTTCCTCCCGAACCCTTTCTGGGGCTTTCCCTGACCCTCCGGGTGGAGCTGTGCTGCCAACTGTGTCCTGCACCTGGCCTGGGGCCCTGCGGCCATCTGGTCACCTGTCCCCGCCTCCACTGGGCTCAAGGACAGAGTCGCTGCCAGGGCCGGCACCGGCCTGGCACGGAGCGCAGTCTCACCTCACGTTGGATGACCGAGTTTCGCTCTGCCCCGGGGCACAGACGTGCCTGGCCGTGCGCAGCCTTCCACCGGGCCCACACTATCACCGCACCTCCTCCTCTGCGGATTTGGGTGCTGGGGTGAGGGAAGCCACATCTGGTTCACACCCAGGTGGAGCTCGCCTTCCCCATGCCCGTCCTAGGACCTCGGCAGTCCCGGCTCTACCCTCTCCTGGAGGCCTGGGTCTCTCCCTCCGGCATGACACACTGTGACCCCACCTTTGGTGCTCTCCTGACTCCACTGCGAGCTCCACGGCGCAGGCTTCCCCTCTCCAGCCCCCTCAGTGTCCCCGCACCAGCCCAGAGCTGGGCATGGAGTAGACCTCAGTGAGTATCGGCTGAGCAAGAAACCCTGGATGGCTGCATGGAGGAGGCTGAGGAAAAGCACCACCAAGAGCCTCAGAGATGAGCAGTGGGGACGCAGCCCTCATGAGTCTCAGACACGTTCCCTCAAGCTGGACATCAGACAAAGGGCTGAAGGCCCAGAACGGCCATGGCCCGTGGTGCTTCCAGCCCAGCCTGTCCTGAGTGATGCCCTACTCGTCTCTCCTATTCAATGGGGGAAACTGGGCTCAGAGAAGGGGTATTTGGGTGTTTTGAGTCAAGACAGAAACCCAATTCAGGCTGCTTGGAGAAAAAAGATGTGTGAGGGGAGGAATATTTGTTAATGTAAGTCAAGGGCCGGCAAACTGCCCTGGGGACTCAACCCCCACTGCAATTGTTATAAATAAAGTTTTATTGGCACACGGCCCCACCCACTCATTCACAATCATGGCAGCATCAGCTCCCACAGAGACCACCCAACCCCTCACAGAGAAAGCTTGCAACCTACCAAGACCAAGGAGGCTGGGCGATGGGCTTCAAGCCTCACTGGGCTCGGGGCCCCGAGGACTCAGTCTCCCCAACTCAGCTCTGCTGCTGCCTCCCCCGGCAGGCACCTGGGTGTGGGGTGGATCAGACCCTCCATCCTCTTTTCCCACATGAAGTCCCAGAGCAGTGAGGCTCTGATGCAGCCAGGCCTGGTCCCACTCACCCAGGGCCGAGTCGCCCTGCCTGTGGGTTGGACAGGGGCTCCCCAGGGGAAACCAGGTCGCCAGCGTCAGTGCTCGGGAAGGGGCCGGCAGACGGGAGCCAGGTCGGTCGGAGGACAGTGGCCAGAGCACGGTGGGAACAGTGCTTCCCCCACCCTGAAGGTGCCTGGCAGAGGGTCACGCGCTATCTCAGGACTGATGCTCGAGGTTTCTTGGCCCAGTTTGCCTCCCAGATGTATTTTATTCTCCAGCAGCCCGGGCTGGGTGGCACACACCACACTGGATTCCAGCAGACTGAGGGCACTGAGGGAGGCGGGGCCGTGGCCGGAGGCCCCCTGGTTGCTCACAGGGTGGTACTGCCGGTTGGGGGGTGCTGCTCTCACAGTCCAGTTCTGGGCCCCATTTCCCAGGGGCCCCCAGACCCTATAGGCCAGACCAGGAGCCAGGCCCCTGACGGCCAGCTGGGCCCTGGGGGTGTCACAGGGGCTCCTGCACTTCGAGGCCCCTCTGAGCCAGGCATGGTGGAGCTGACTGCCCAGCTCCACCAGTAAGACAAGGGCTACAAGTGCCCCATTTTACAGATGAGAAAACAGAGGCTCCAAGGCCAAACAAGCTGCCTGATCCCACAGCCACAGCAGGGGCCCATCCTGGGGGCGGCTTCTCCAGCCTAGCCCACAGCCTCACTGCAACCTCGTGAGAGATGGAGCCGCGAGGTTTGGGGCTAAGCCACCCCAAGATTCCTGACCCACAGAAAGTGTGAGATGATAAATGTTTATTACTATTTTAAGCCACGAAGTTCTGGGGTAATTTGTTACACAGCAATAACTAACTGATGCTACCTGGGTCTCAACATGGCCCCTGAGGCACAAACCAGAAGAGTGGATGGAGATGGGAGAGCTGTCCAGATGGAGGGCCCTCCCGGCCCGCACCTCCTCCTCCTCCCCCCCTCCCCTCACTGTGTTCCCCCTATGTGGCCCCCTCACTGCTCCTCACACACGCCAGGCACAGTCCTGCCCCAGGGCCTTTGCACGTGTTTCTCCTCTGCCTGAACGCTCTTCCCCAGCTCACCATTCAGGCCTGGATCAAACGCCACCCTCTCAGAGAGACCCTCCCTGACCACCGGCTGCAGCTGGCTCCCAACCCCACTCTCCGCCACTTATAAGTCTGCTTGGTTTAAACCTTCTTTTTTATAGTTTTGCTCCTCCGGTGGCTGCTCCCTTAGTAGCCATGAGCCCCGTGCGGGCAGCAATCACATCCTCCTGCACATCTACAGCCCAGGGTGCCTGGCACTTGGCAGGATCGTGGGCACTAGCACCCACCCCCTTCTCCCTGGTGATGGCCCCAGGAGTCATGACGAGGTCCGGGGCCAGGGTGCCAGGGCTTGGCTCAGAGGGCACACAGGGGGCAGGAGCCCCAGGGCACAGGCTGCTTTGTGCGAGCCACCAGCTCCAACCCTCCAGTCACTCCAGGGACCAGCCAGGGCAGCAGGGACAAAGAGTTAACGCTGACCGAGTCTGTACCATGAGGCCAGGGCTGTTAATTTGTTTAATCTGCCCAACGGACCCGTAAGGCAGGTATTATGATTACCTCCACGTGACAGATGTGGAAGTTGAGGCTCAGAGAGACCAGGTCACTCACCTGAGGTCACCCAGGATAGAGAGGGGACGGATGGACTTGATTCCAGACGGTAGGCTTCGGCCTGAGCAACGACTGTATCCAGGAAAGGAGACAGGAAAGAGCCGGCTGAGAGCCAGCACAGCCTCCCAGGCAGTGGGAAGAGCCAGTGCAAAGGTCCTGGGGCAGGACCATGCCTGCAGAGCTGGAGAGGGGGCAGGGGGTGGGGGGCGGTCGGCAAGAGGCTGTGATGCCGGAGCAGAGTCAGTGACAAGAGGTGAGGGAAGGGAGGGGACAGGCCCTGACACCACTGTCACCACTGGACCCACGTGTGGCTGGTGATTACAGTCCATCTCCAGCGCTTCCCAGACTGGGGGCTTCCTGGGAGGCAGGGCCAGGGTCTGTCTTGGCCCCCGCTATGACCAGAGGCCAGGCCACAGGGCACCCAGACAACTGGACGGGGGAAACACTGGGGTCCCGCCCACAGCAACACAAGTAACTCAAAACGCATCACAAACCTACACAAACGCAAGAGCTGAGGCCATAAAACCCTTAGAAGAAAACAGGTAAATCCTCACGACCTTGGGTCAGGTAGGAATTTCTTCACTACAACAACCAAGGCACAGCAGCCGAAGAAAAAAAAAAACGGAAGCTGGTCAAAACTGACACCACTGGGCTTCCCTGGTGGCGCAGTGGTTGAGAGCCCGCCTGCCAATGCAGGGGACATGGGTTCGTGCCCTGGTCCGGGAAGATCCCATATGCCGTGGAGCGGCTGGGCCTGTGAGCCATGGTCGCTGAGCCTGCACATCCGGAGCCTGTGCTCCTCAACGGGAGAGGCCACAAGAGTGAGAGGCCCGCGTACTGCAAAAAAAAAACAAAAAACAAAAAACTGACACCACTAAGAAGATGAAAAGACAACCCACAGAATGGGAGGGAATACTGTGGATCATCTACCAGAAGAGGGGCTCGTGTCTAGAACACAGAAAGAACGCCTACAATTCAGTAATGAAAGGAAAACTAACCCAACTGGAAAACGAGCAAAGGACTTAATAGACGTTTCTCCAAAGAGGCCACACAAACGTCCAACATGCACACGAAGAGATGCTCACCATCACTAACCGTCAGGGAAATGCACACCAAGACCACGGTGAGCCCCCCACCCCCGGTGAGGATGGGGGAGGGGAAGGGGCACGGCCGCCGTGGGAGCGGAGCGGCAGCTCCTCAGAAGGTTAAATGGAGTTTCCATCTGACACAGCATCACCACAGCGGGGTGTCCACCCAAGAGAAATGAGGACACGTGCCCACACAAAGGTTGTACGTGAACGTTCTCAGCAGCACGAGTCACCGCAGCCAAAAGGTGCAAACACCCCAAATGTCCATTGACGGACGATGGATAAACACACGTGTCCTTCCACACACGGGAGCATCACTCAGCCTTGAAAAGGGGTGAAGCCCCGACACTCGCTACAACGTGGCTGGACCCCGAGAACACGACGCTCAGTGAGAGAAGCCAGACGCAGAAGGACACACAGGGTGTGACTCCATTGATGGCAAGCGTCCAGAACAGGCAGATCCACAGACACAGGCAGTGGATTCGTGGTTGTCAGGGGCTGAGGAGGGGGAGGGGGTGACTGCTCATGAGGACGGGGCTTCCTTTTGGGGTGATGAGAATGTTCTAAAATCGATTGTGGTGATGGTCACATAACTCTGTGAATATAGTTGCACACTTTAAATAGGTAAAACCATGTGGCATGTGAATTATCTCTCAACAAAGCTGTGACTCAAAAAAGTGTTTAGAAAAAAGTCTAAGCGCAGAATGAGGTCTGCAGGCCGACCTCGCTTTACTGCACTGAGCAGATACTGAGTTTCTGACAAAACGAAGGTCTGTGGAAGTCTATCGGCACCATTTTCCCAACAGCATTAGCTCCCTTCGTGTCTCTGAGTCACACTGTGTTATTTCTCACAACATGAGAAATAACTGTTGTTATGCTGATCTGTGGTCAGTGATATTTTATGTTACTATCAAAAAAAAGATTACTACTTTCTGAAGGCTCAGGTGACCGTTAGCGGTTTTTTAGCAATAAAGTATTTTTAAATTAAGGTATGTGCATTGTTTTTTAGACATAATGCTACTGTACACTTAATAATACTACAGTATAGTGTAAAGATAACTTTTTTTTTTCTGGCCGTACACGGCTTGTGGAATCTTAGTTCCCCAACCAGGGATGAAACTTGTGCCTCCGGCACTGGAAGCGCAGAGTCCTAACCACTGGGCCACCAGGGAATTCCCAAAGATAACTTTTATATCTGCTGGGAAACCAAAAATTCATGTGACTTGCCTTACTGCGGTATTTGCTTTATTTCAGGGGTCTGGAACCAAACCTGCAGTGTCTCCGAGGTCTGCTTGCATTTTACAAACACAACAGTAGGAGGTGTGTGACCAGGGCAGGTGTGCACAGCGAGTGCCTCCCAAGGGGCTGGCAACAGAGATGCCTGAGGTGGGTATGAGGGTGGGGCCAGGCCTGTATTTCGTGCCAGAAAACACGGCAGCTTTCCAAAGGAGGGAAAAGAAAAATCCCGAGAAAGCTGAATTCTGGGGGGGTGGGGGGGCACATGCAAAGGCCCTGTGGTGACAGGACATTTTCCAGGAACAGCAAAGAAAGGGTCTGTTGTGGCTGGAGGGGAGGGTGCAGCTGGGGGCCAAGCCCTGACCAGCAGCCCATGCTGCCCCCCCCCCACCCGCATTTCACTGCACAGAGCAAGTGTTTCCACAGTGGTAAACAGGAAACCTTGCAAAGGACAGGGCCAGGGGTGGGGGTGGGGGGCAAGGTGTTAATCCAGAACTCACAGGCCCTAAGAGAAAGAAGGTTCCAGAACCTTCACCACTCATGCCACAGACACAGCCTAACACCTGTCTGGGCTGAGCACTGGCCTGCCACCAAAATTCAGAGCCCGAGGCTCTGGGCAGAGACGGCCCTCAGGTCAGCAGACAATCGCCACATGGAAGATCTAAGGGGGGCGGACTCAGTCATGGAAATCGGGTGGGCTTCCTGGAGGAGCAGGCAGAGGACGGACTGTACAGTGGGGAGGAGGAACGAGGCAAGGAGGGTGGCTCCGGGGGTCACCAGGCACATTCTCAGTGGCTCCGCAGGTGGAAGGGTTCAGGCGGCTGGGTCAGGGTCACAGAGGGACTGTCAGCCCAGGAAGAAGGCTTGTCCAGTCTCGGGCCCTTGTAGGGCCCCGCCGACCTCACGTCTCCAAATGCCATGTGGATCCTGGACTGAATCCGGGAGAGGGAAAAAAAGTTACCATACGGGAAGGTTTGGGTTAATTCACAAAACTGTGAATCCTGACTGCGGGCCGCGCCGATGTTCCATTTCCTCCACGTGACCCCTGCACTCAGCTCAGAGAGCGTCTTTGTTTATCGGACGTACAGCCCGTCCTCCGTCCTCCTTACTTACAGATTCCACGTCTGCAAGTCCACCTACCGGCTGGAATTTATCTGTAACCCACACGCAGGGCGCTGCCACGCTCGTTCTCAGGCACACGCAGGGCAGCGAGGTCTCGGGTGCCCCACACACGTGCCCAGCGAGCCCGAGCCAGGTGACGCCCTGCCTGCTCGGTTCAGCTCTCAGACCACAGACAAGTGTACTTTCCGTGGTCTCTTTAGTGCCATGTTTTCTGCATTTTTGTGTTTTTGGTGAGTGATTCTGCATCTAAAACGGCCCTCCAGCGTAGAGCTGAAGTGCTTGCTGGCCGGTGTCCCACGTGCAGGAGGACAGTGACGTGCTCATGGGGACAGTACGTGTGTCAGATGAGCTTAGTTCAGGCAAGGGTTACATCCCCGCCGTGAATGAATCAATAACTGGTATCAGACAAGGCGTCTTTAAACAGAAACGTACATCACACGAGGCTGCTGCATGGGGATCAGTTGTGATGATGGGGTGACAGAGGCGGAGCCTGGCCCAGTGTGTCCTCCCTCCCTTGGCAGAGGGCGTGTGGGTGTCGCCAGAGTGTCCCTGCAACTTTCCACAGGCTTCAAAATAAAACGTTAAAAAAATAATAATATATATGGAGACAGGTAAACATCCGGAATAACGGTCATTACCTCCGTAGAAACGGAGGGTCAAGACAAATAAATGCTCACTTTCCACTGACTGCAGGTCTGGGCTGCTGCTTTTTTCCAGTAAGCATGTTATTATTTGTAGCTGAAGGCATGCCTTTTGCACGAAGACAGAGGCAGACGAGGGGAACCGAACAGAAAGCCCAGAAATAGACCAGCTACACGCAAGAATCTGGTCTGTAATCAAGGTGGCACCTGAAATCCGTGAGGAAAGCAGATTACCGAGGAAGCAGGAGTGGGCTGACCCTGAGCCACCTGGGAAGACTTGGCTCAATTAAACCCTTGTACATCTCATGCCAGGATAAATGCCAAATAAAGCAAGAATTTAAATGTAAAGAAAAAATAAGTAAAATTATAGAAGTACTAGAAGAATTTAACTGTAACCTCGGAACAGAGGACACATTTCCATCATGACGCCAAACTGGGAAACCATAAAAAGAGATTGATAGGGACTTCCCTGGTGGCACAGTGGTTAAGAATCCACCTGCCGGGCTTCCCTGGTGGCTCAGTGGTTGAGAGTCCGCCTGCTGATGCAGGGGACATGGGTTCGCGCCCTGGTCCGGGAAGATCCCACATGCCACGGAGCGGCTGGGCCCGTGAGCCATGGCCGCTGAGCCTGCACGTCTGGAGCCTGTGCTCCGCATTGGGAGAGGCCACAACGGTGAGAGGCCCGCGTACTGCAAAAAAAAAAAAAAAAAAGAAAGAATCCACCTGCCGAAGCAGGGGACCCAGGTTCGAGCCCTGGTCCAGGAAGATCCCACGTGCTGCGGAGCAGCTAAGCCCGTGTGCCATAACTACACAGAGCCTGTGCTCTAGAGCCCGAGAGCCACAACTACTGAGCCCACGCACCACAACTACTGAAGCCCACGTGCCTAGAGCGCGTGCTCTGCAACAAGAGATGCCACTACAATGAGAAGCCTGCACACCACAACGAAGAGTAGCCCCCGCTCGCTACAACTAGAGAAAGCCCACACATAGCAATGAAGACCCAACACAGCCAAAAATAAATAAATAAATAGAAGATACTATCTAAAAAAACAAAGAGAGAGAGGCTGATAAATGGGACCACGTGAAAACAAAAACACCTGCCTGGCATTGATAATCATCTTAAGAGAAGATGGGGAAAAGCTACTTAAACTTACTCGTATCATGGATTTAAAAAAAAAAATCTTCCATAATATATAAAGAGCTCCCACAGATCAATAAGAAAAAGACTGGTAAATAATTTGCAAATGGGAAAGATACAATCAGTATACAGTTCCCAGAAAATGAATAAGAGTCCTGAGATGTGTACGATTAAATGCAGGAGTGGGGTGAGTGGTGAAAAGGGGTCTGTGAGTGTGGAATCAAGACAAGACAGAGTGGAGACAGGAATGCTTGTGGGGGCAAAGGCACCAAGGACTCCCTGGTGGCCGATGCTCCATTTTCCAGCTCTGACAAAGTGCAGGATGCTGTCAAGGTGAGGCAGTCCAGTGCCACTGGACTGCCGTGTGACCTGGGCGGGCAAGTCTCTGCTCCCTTTGCTGGGATACATTTTTAATAAAACAAAGATGAAACATTAAAAGGAAAAAATACGTGAAGACATTTCCCTCTGATTCACATTTCCCTCTGATTCACGTTTGCCTCTGATTCACGTTATGATAAATACCCAGACCTCCCTTTGTGCCATAAGTTTGGCAAAGATGGAAGAAATGGGCGAGGCACGGAGCTCTCACCCTTGCTGGAGGGAACTCGGAACGGTTCACCTTGGGTTCATCACGTGCATCTTATGATGCTCTGACATCTCGGGGACCTTGCAGACCTGGGGACTGTCCCTCCTGGAGTCAGCCAACCCCTAGATCACAAACCATCTGCCTGTGAGCACATCTCTGCTGTGCCAACCAAGCCACTATGGGCCACACCCTCAGCACTCCTCATCCTGCTCACACGCAAGCCCAGGGGCACCGCCTCAACCGCCCCCAGCCAGAGCCCACGCCAGCCCACAGCCGCCGCCATCAAACGAGCCGATCCCAAGCTGGCTCAGGGTGCCAATGCTGCCCGTCCCTCCCATCCTGCAGAAACCCCAGTAAAGACCCGTGCTTTCTCCGCGTCCGACCTGGCTTGCAGAGACAGGGCCTCCATTCCCCACAAGCTGGGCCCCGTCCTGGACAGTTCACATGCGCTGGCCCATCTAATCCTCATGGGATCCCCGAGAGGAAGGCGTGCCTGGATGCTGCTTCACCAATGAGCTTCCCGTGGCTGCTGGGACCCTACATCCTGCCTCTTCTCCACCTGCGCTCACCCCCTTGGTCACCTCCCCTCGTCACACACTGTAAAGGCCATGTCCTGCCAGGGGCTCTACGACGTGTCCCCCACGGACACATCGGCTGCCCGGTCATCGCTTTGCACGAGGAGGCCCTTTCCCTGCCTCGTCCCCACCTCCTCGCCCCATGGCCGTCTGCCCAACCACCCCCTGGTCTCCAAACTTGGTCCTCTGCCCCCCACGTCTCCATGTCTCATACTCACACTGTGCCCGACCGTCCCCCATCTCAGCTGAGGCAGCTTGCCCTTCCAGGGGCTCAGACCCCAACCTGGGAGTCACCCTCTACTCCTCTCCCCTCCCCCGCCACACTCAACCCTTCAGTAAGTTCAGTCAACTCGGCTTCTAAAATCTACTCTGCATCACTCCTTCCTCCTGCCTCCACCTGAGCCCAAGTACCAGCATCACCACCTGGACCAGCACAGTCCCCTCCACCGTGGTCCCCAGCTCCCACCCTCCCTCCCCACAGTCTTTCCCCCACAGTGGCCAGAAGTAGCCCGTGAGCACCTAAGTCAGGCCCCGCCCCTCATCTGCCCACAGCCCTCCAGGGATCCCTCCTCCCTGGGGGTAAAGGCCCAAGTCCTCCCCGCGGCCCACAAGGTCCTGCCCAACCTGCCCCGTTCCCTCCCTGTCCTCCCCTCCTCCCTCTCTCCCCCTCACTCACTCTGTTCCATCCACATGGGCCTCCTTACTGTTCCTGCAACAACCCAGGCACAGTCCTGCCCCAGGGCCTTTGCACGGGCTGTGCCCTCTGCCTGGGAGCCTCTCCCCACACTCCCTCAGGGCACATCCCCTCCTTCCTGTATATCTCTGCTCAGATGTTGCCCGTCGCCCCTCCTGAGTACGTGGCCTCCATCACTCCCCCCAAGTCCGTTTTTCTCTCCCCTTCTCCGCTCTGCTCTTCCCCGCGGCACTCGCTTCCCCTGCCGTGTTACACCTCTCTCTCCTTTCGTCACTTACTGTTTGCACACACCCCACCCGCACCACCGGCATGCACACAAGGACCGTGCCCGTCTCATTTGGGCCTCCCCAGCACCCGGCCCAAGCAGTCTTCAGCAGCATCTGCTCACGAACACCTGACCTGCACCCCACAGCCCCAAACCTTCAACGGCAACCCCGTGCCCCCAGGATAACGGCCCATGTGTGTGCATGACACGCGCATGATCAAGAGAGAATAGCAACTGGGGCAGATGCTGGGGTCTCTCTCCTTGGTCAGAGCCAGAGACCAGGTCTCCAAATGCCTTCCCACTGGCTCAGGCACTTGAGGCCCCTCAGGCTGGACCCCTAACCCCTCCATGCGGCCTGGTGGCACCTAGTACAGGGGCGCCAAGGCTAATCCCCAGGTCAGTAATCCCCCCACGTGCGCAGTCCCCGCTGTCCAGCTGGCAGCAGTGAGAAAATCCCCAGCGGGATCCCGACCTGCCCTGTCACACGTGGTGCCACGCAGCTCAGTGTGGGCAGCGGGAACAGGAGGGCCCGGGGCCTGGTCACCAGGCTGGTAAATGCCCGGGCCACACGGCTGTCACTTAACGAGCACCGCCGGGGGTGCGGGGCGCACCTCTCCATGCCCCACCGAATCCCTGGGACCCCTGCCCTCATTCTGAGAGGTGGAGGCAGGCACACTGTCCTCAGCCCAGGCCGGGCTGAGCCCGGTCAAGCCCCAGGCCACCCTGCCCAGGATCCCGTGGGAATCCACCAGCCTTGGGGGCCCCGAGCAGCCCCCCAGACCTGCTCCTCACCCATCAGCACAAGCCTGCCAGGGCCTGGACCCCCAGACCTGCTCCTCCTTGGGCCCTCACCAACCGCCCTCCCCCCACCAACTCCAGGGTGCAGGCCTCCCTACCCACCCTCCACCACAAGACCACCGTCCAGGCCCCCAGCCCCACTCACCTGGATGCCCACCCCCGCAGCCCCTCCCCACCAGGCAGGCAGAGGGCTCTCGCTCTGTAAAACGTGACTCTCTGCCCTGCTTAAACCCACCAGCACCACTGACTGGACTCAGACCAGAACCCGAGCAGGGCCAGGCCCCCCACCCCTTCCCTTCTGAGGAACAAATCACGCTCATTCCTGCCTCAGGCCCTTTGCACTGCTGATCCCTCTGCCTGAATGCTCAACCGCAGCTGCTTGGGTCACCTGCTCCCCTGACCACCTGGCAGCAGCAGGCCCTGGTCACCCCCTGGGGCCACGGTGCCTGTTTCACTGCTCTGGCAGCTCCCCATGGGCTGGCATGGTCTGACTCAGGTCAGCAAGCGTTCTCCGTAGAGGACCAGCCAGTGAGTGTCTCCGACTTTGCAGGCCACGGGTCTCTGTCTCAACTCTCAGCTCTGCCGCTGTAGCTAGACAGCCCCGTGGACCACAGGCGAATGACAGGGCGTGGCGAAGCGTCAGGAAGACGTGACAGACAAAAACCGGCGGGCGGGATGGACCCGGGGCCCCAGTCTGCAACCGCTGGCCTCACCTGTTTACTAGCTCGCCATCGCATCCTGACCCTCACCAATCTGAAGGTGAGGGAGCCCAGGTGCCGGACCCCTGCCCCCCCAGCAGGTGCTCCATAATGTCCAACAGGCCCTGCCCAAGGGCAAAGCGAGAGGTGACCGCACATCCCCGTAAGCCGAGTCAGACGGCGGCCCCGCCCACCCAGGCTCTGGGGGAAGCGGTCCCTCGAGCTGGCACCCACGTGGGACCAGCCAGGGCAGCACCCTTCCAGGGCTCTACAAGCCAATCGACCTGATCCAGCTCCACGAGAAAGGCGCAGTCATCACGCCCATTTCACAGATGGAGACACCGAGGCAGAGTACCCCCTGGCTGGCAAAGGCGGTCCGGCTCCTGAGGGCTCTCCACGGAGAGGACCAGGCTGCCGGCCCAAGCGCCGGACATGGCCTCACTAGAAAGTGGCCAGGGCGGGATTAGAACTGGGAGCCTTCTGCCTCCAAAGGCCATTGTTGACTACCAACGAGCAGACGAGGGACGCTGCTGCCCGCGGTTATAATCCGCCCACAGCTACAGAGAAGGCCCCTGGTGATGAGGCCCCACCCCCAGCCATGCTGGCCCGACGCTGCTTTTCGAGCACATGAGGCCTTTTGCTTGGGCCCTGCTGGCTTCCTGCGCCTCCTTCAGGCCTCCCTCAAATGTCATGGGAAGCCTCGTTGAGAGGACACAGTAGAGCAAAAACTTGAAAGAACTAAGGAAGCAAATGGCAGGGATATGGAGGATGAGCATCCCAGGCAGAGGGCACAGTGGGGCAGCACCAGGCCTGGCGAGCTGGAGGAACCGCGAAGAGGCCCGTGTGTCTGGAGCAGAGTGAGCGAGGGGTAGAGAGGGAGGAGGGGAGGGCAGGGAGGGGACGGGGCAGGTCGTGCAGGGCCTTGTGGGCCGCAGGGAGGACTTGGGCAGACCCCTTTTCACCACTCACCCCATTCCTGCATTTAATCCTACACATCTCAGGACTCTTATTCATTTTCTGGGAACTGTATACTGATTGTATCTTTCCCATTTGCAAATTATTTACCAGTCTTTTTCTTATTGATCTGTGGGAGCTCTTTATATATTATGGAAGATTTTTTTTTTAAATCCATGATACAAGTAAGTTTAAGTAGCTTTTCCCCATCTTCTCTTAAGATGATTATCAATGCCAGGCAGGTGTTTTTGTTTTCATGTGGTCCCATTTATCAGCCTCTCTCTCTTTTTTTTTTTAGATAGTATCTTCTATTTATTTATTTATTTTTGGCTGTGTTGGGTCTTCGTTGCTATGTGCGGGCTTTCTCTAGTTGTAGCGAACGGGGGCTACTCTTCGTTGTGGTGCGCAGGTCCCAGGGAGGTGGGACCCTGGAGGGCTGTGGGCAGAGGAGGGGCGGGGCCTGAGTCAGCTTTTAGTGGGAGCCTTCTGGAGTGAGCGGGAGGGAGCACAGGAAGAGACAGGGGGCCAGGCCAGCCATGGATGATGGGGCTGAATTCACATGGATGAACCAGGTGGTGGCAGGGAGTGGGGGGCAAATGGGTGGATTTTCGGTCCACTTTGAAGACAAAGCCGACATAATCTGCCACCCAGGTTAGACGTGGGAGGGGCCAGGGGTCAGAGGGGAACACAGCTGACTATTCTGAGACATCACGGAAGCAGGAAGGACAGGAGGGAAACTGCTCAGAAACACCAGGCCACAGCTCAGGCCAAAGCCCACAGGCAGCTCGTGGACACCCACAGGGGCCCCGTGAATGTGCCCAAGAGCCCAGCTTTCCTGAGATCCTCCACAGAACCAGGCACTCCACAGAGTCCCCAAAAGCCAGCAGAGAACATCGGGCCTTCCCTGGTCCGGGGCTCGGGAGCCCAAGAGTTTAAAGTAACCGGATTCTAAAACACCACCGATACATTTCACCTCCCATCAGATTGGCCAAAATGGCCGAGGCCGATAACATCCGGAGCTGGCAATGCTGCGAGGAGATAGTCTCTCTTGGCTCCTGCCGGACCTTTCCAGAAAGCCAGCGGGCATCAATCTGGTTGCGCCTGACCCAGCCATTCCAAGGCGGGGACTCCAACCACTAGAACTGAAAGTACCACGGCTACAAGCCCACGTTCAAAGATGTTTACTGCAGCATCGCTTGTGACAGCAAAAGGCAGCTCCAGAAACCACTGGATCGTCCCTCAGCAGGAAGCTCATGCCTAAAGGGGGTGGGCTGTCACTAAAGTTCACCAAGCGCCCTCCACCTGCTGATGCACTAACTCAGGTAAAGCTGGCAGTGTGGCCCCATTTTACAGATGGGGACACTGAGGCTCAGAGAGATCAAGGCATTTGCCCTGTGAGGTCACAGAGAAAATGAGTGGAACCCAGGCAGGATAAGGGGTTTCCACCTTCTCAATCACAGCACCATATTCTCTCTCTCTGAAGAAAAGAATTGATACCAACGTGGGGAAAAAATGCCGTATTATGGATAAAAAGCAAGCAAGTTACAGAATGATGGGTGAAAGTGAAGTACGGCAGCCCTCACCCCAGGTGACTGTGTCTTCAGGGGACACTGGGCGATGTCCAGGGACACCTGTGGTTGTCAGGACTGGGGGGGCTCCTGGCATCAAGTGGCTGGGGGCAGGGATGCCGCTGGACCCCACAGTGCCCAGGACGGCACCCACAACAAAGAACTTTCCAGCCCCAAACTAGCGCAGAGGCATCGAGACTCTGGCATCGTACGAACCCCCTGGTGAGCAAACAGACCCATCTGTGTGTTTATGCATCTGTTCGAGCAGCAGGAAAGGCATGGACAGTTGTTCCCCAAACTTAAGATAAACGGGTTCGGCGGAGGACAGACAGCTATTAACCCTAAAGTGAGTGAAGTAAGTGATCAGCTGTGGGAACCGGATTTCTGCGGGTTTGGGGACAGGAGCAGGGACGGCCCCTTATGGGCCAGGTCCCTGTGCTCAGACCCAACCACAGCCGGGGCCTGGGACTTTATCTGCCCCCATCAGATCACCTAGCCCCTGATAAGACAAACATATGCTGTGTGGCTTTCCTGTGGGCACTGCATCCTAGTCTATTGTGTCTCTGCCCAGCACAGGGCAGAGGGCTGCTGGCGGAGGTCAGGGGGCTGACAAAGGACTTCAGCCGGGTCCCTCTGCCATGTCTGGGGCTGGCCAGGCAGGGCATCGCCGCCAGCAAAGAACGGGAGCCAGAGGGCCGGATTGTTGGAGCTGAACCAGGGTAACCCACCAAGCAGCTCCAGATGGCAGCAGGAAAGGAAGCGGTGGGAGTCCTCTGGAGCCCGGGGGAGCTCGCTCGCTCTGGCTCTTTCTCCAGACATTTCTCCCAACTCCCAGGCAGCACAGCATCTCCCTGCCTGCCAAGGAAGCTTCAGGAGGCCCGGGGGAGAAGGAGGATGGATGCCCCTGTGGGTGTCTACAGGGGACTCGCCAGAAAGGGCTGCCTGGAACAGAGAACTCTGCGGATCCAGAAACTTCCTATTTGGGAGCCTGCAACCTTGACCAAGAAGGAACCAGGCAGTGGCTGGGCTCTGCACACCGCCCCAGGGAAAGGCAGACCGCAGGCCCACAGGGCAGGGCGAGGCTGCCTCCTTCCCCAAACCTGCTCTGCTAGAGGGCCAGGGAGGCATGCCAAGGAGAGGGGCTCAAGAAAGCACTGCCCCTACAGAGCTACGGCAGCCGCCCAACATCCAGGGAAAAGGCTGCAGGGGGCCTTCTCCTCCCCCACCTGCTGGCAAGCCCTGGCACTGAAGGTGCCTGGAGATGTCATCCCCCTACCTACCTCCGGTTATAGGAGGTAAACTGAGACCCAGAAAGGGAAGGAATGGCCAGTGGACTAGAAACCAGGTCTGGTGAATTCCACAAAAATGAGGTAGTCAGGAGGCTGACCCATCTGGCCTCCGAGACCCCCCACTTCCGCCACAGCAGCCCCTGCCCTTAACGACCAGTAAGATGTGCCCACAGGGTGACGGCTTGCAGGGAAACGGGTGAGGCCCGGAAGCTGATACCAGCAAAGTGGGCGGCCCCGAGCAGTGGGTCCAGACGGTCGGGGCGGGGGGAAACATGTGGGACAGCGTCACCCCTTGGAGGCAAGGCCCCCCCATCGGAACGGGGGTACTCCACTATCCCACATGCAGAGCAGCCCCCTGACAACACTGGGTGGGACGTCGTTCCCAAGCGCCCTCAGCAGGAGGCAGTGCACCCACCTACCGCGCGTCCTAAATAGAGGTCGCACCCCTCCCAGAGGTGAGGACCCATCTTCCCCGCATGTCTCCAACGGGGTCTGCTCCACCCACAGCCTCCCAGAATGGGGCCCTGCGCCAACCCCCGCTCCCAGACAGCCGGCTCCCCCAAGAACCCCGGGAATGGGCGGCGCCACCCCGACCCCCAGGGCGGGGCGTCTCGGGCCCCGCGGCGCGTCCCCCAGCCCCGGAGTGGGGCGTTCCATCCCCCCCGCGAGCGCCCCCGAGTGGAACGTCCCGGCCTCCCCGCTGCGGGTCCCGACGCCCCTCCGGCGCTCGGACGGGTCCACTGGGCCCCGGCAGGGGGGTCAGGGCGGGTCCATTCGGGGAGCGGGGAGAGAAGGAGGAAGGTCCGGAACCGTTACCTGCTGCCGCACTGCTCTCTGCCGCCCAGGCTGCCTCTGAGGTCACGGCCCCCGCCTCGGCGCTCTCCGCCTCGTCCGGCACCTCCAGCTCCATGGCCGCGCGCGGACCTGCCGGCGGGCGGGCGGCCGGCCGGCCGGAGGCTGCGACCCGAGATGCTGCCGCCGCCGCCGCTGAACAACAACCGCCACCGGCTGGAGAGCTGAGGGAAGGGGCCGGACCCACGGAGTGAGGGGCGGGCCAGGGGCGGGGCCAGGCGGTGCGCCATCGCGCACCGCGCGCACCGCCAATCGGGGCTCGGAGGCGGGGCCTGCGTGCGTCCCGGGCCCCAGGAGCGGCGCGAGCGCCCTCACGTGCCCAGGGGTGGAAGGGCAGCGCCATTCCTGTCAATATTACTGTAGTACGTAAGAGCGTTATTATACATAACGAGCATAAATAATAATTACAGTTAAAAATTATCATCATATTAAAAATAAAATTTATATTACATATGCTTATGTTTGATATAAGTAATAGTTACGTAATAATAAGAAACAAATTTTTATCATTATGCACAATATACAAATTGTATGTGATATTGTCATGATACATTAACGTGACTATTAAACAAACAGTAATATGGTATTATAATAAGTAATGTTATATATAACGTAAAAATATTATTTATGATATATAACGTAGTAAAATTTAGTTATATGTAACAATAACATCCTTAAATGCCAAGCTTAGTGCTAAAGCCTTTATATGCAATATCTCCATAAGTTAGGGACCTGCTTTTCGTTTCCTTTTTTTTTAACTACTACCATATTCCCAATACCTAACACAGAACATTACACCTAGAAGACAATTTGATCAACCAGATGAGAACTATTATCATCCCCATTTTACACATGAGAAAACAGGAGCCCAGAGAGCTGAAGCCACGTATTTGGAATCACACAAAGGACCGTGTTGTGAAGCATCCCCTTTACTTATTGTATTAAGAATAATAATATTATTTAAGTCTAATGGTGAACTCACCAATGATATGGTTAGGCAGTCATTCATTCTGAGGTCATGGTTTGGGGAGTAATAAATGTTGCTATTAGTAGTTTTATTCATTATTAATGATTTCTGCTGGGAGGCAGGTGGGGGAGTCCAGATGCTCAGCTGGTGTGGGTGAAGCTGGGCTGTTTTCACCCAGGCCTGTCCGACTCCAGACACGTGATCCCTCTTCATTGTCAGGGTGCTGGTGGGGTCAGCGGGAGGCCGACAAGGTTGGGCTTAGGGGTGCTTGGTGATGGGATAAGGGGGAATCAGCAAGATGGAGCAGGCCTCGGTCCGACCCAGGGCTTAGAAAGATGCTCCTGAAATGTTCTCCATCAAAGCAAGGAGACAAATCAAGAAAAAGGAAGACACAGAGAACAGGACCCAGGATGAGGTGGAGGGATCCCCTAGGTTAGCTGTGTCCTGTTAGAATTGAGCCTACCCAAAGAGGAGGAGTCAAACAGCTCCAGGGAATCAACAGATGATGGATAAACACAATGTGGTCCATTCATACAATGGGATATGATCCCGCCTTAAAAAGAAGGGAATTCTGACACACGCTGCAACGTGTGTGAACCTGGAGGACGTGATGCTCAGTGAGAGAATCCAGACACAGAAGGACAAGTACTGTCTGATCCCACTCACATGAGATCCCTAGAGGACTCAAATCCATAGAGACAGGAAGTAGATGGTGGGGACCACGGGGTGGGGGAGGGGCTGGGGAGTCAGTGTTTCCTGGGGACGGAGCTTCAGTTTGGGAAGATGAGAAAGTTCTGGAGATGGGTGGAGAGGATGGATGCACGACAATGAGAATGTGCTTAATGCCACTGAGCTGTGCACTTAAATATGGTTAAGACGGTAAATTTTATGTTATGTGTATTTTGCCACCATTTTTTAAAAAGGCTCCAGAAGTTCTCTGGACACGCGCCATGGATAGAACTCCTGATTCATTTTGAATCTGTCTCCAGAGAAGATCTACATCAGTGATCCTCAAAGCGAGGTGCCTGGACTTGCCCCCATCAGCATCAACCAGGAGCTTGTTAGAAATGTATGTTCTCGGGCCCCAGCCCAGCCCTCCTGCATCAGAAACTCTGGGGGCGGGGACCCACAGCCTGTCTTTCAATGAGCCTCCCAAGGCAATTCGGATGCCTGATAGAGTTTGAGAACCACTGGCTCAGACAACTGGGAATGGAGAGGAGGGGCCGGGATCCCGTGGGGCAGCGGCTTTTGCTCCTCTTGCTTCATCCCCCCAAATGCCTGCTCGATATTCCCATTTTGCAGGATGGAAAACTGAGGCTGCCCAGCTGGGGCTGGTTGCCTGGTTTCGGGCGCCCCCTCGTGGCTATTGCTGTCAGCACTGGGTCCTGCAGGTAAGAGGGACTTTATGAGTCTTCCACCCCTCCCCATATTCCATTAATTCATTCCACAAATATTTATTGGGCACCTACTGTATACCAGGCACTGTTCTAGGCCAGGAGGATACACAAATAAGCAGGACCAAATCCCCGACCTCAGTGAAGAGACATCTAGGGAATTCCCTGGTGATCCCGTGGTTAGGACTCCACGTTCTCACTGGCGAGGGCCCGATCCCTGGTTGGGAACTAAAATCCCACAAGCTGGGCTTCCCTGGTGGCGCAGTGGTTGAGAGTCCGCCTGCCGATGCAAGGGACGCGGGTTCGTGCCGCGGTCTGGGAAGATCCCACATGCCGCGGAGCGGCTGGGCCCGTGAGCCATGGCCGCTGAGCCTGCGCATCCGGAGCCTGCGCATCCGGAGGCTGTGCTCCGCAACGGGAGAGGCCACAACAGTGAGAGGCCCGCCTACCGCAAAAAAAATAAATAAATAAAATAAAATAAAATCCCACAAGCTGCATGGCGCGGCCAAAAAAAAAGAGAGAGAGAGAGAGAGACATCTAGAAGACAAACAAACAAGCAAACAAGACACAAGGCGTTTCAGCTGCTAACAAATACTTTGAAACTAATACAGATGTGATACAATAGCAACAGAATGTGACTGCAAAAGGCTCCACAGCTAATACGTATTAAGCTCCTATTCCAGTGTTTTCTGATACAACTACAAGGCAAGCCCATTTCAGTTTAACTTTTTAAATGTCATTTAAAATTTTCTAGCAACCACATCTGAAAAAATTAAAAAACCAAAAGCAGGCGAGATAACTTGTAACACTATATTTCATTGAACGCAATACATTCAAAACTATTATCATTTCTACAGGGAATCGATAGGTAAAACCAATGAGCTATTTTACATGCTTTTCTGCACAGCTGCTCTTCCAAATCCGATGTGTATTTTACCTGCATGTCATTCATTCAGACCAGCCACCTGTGGGTCGCAGCTGGAAGGTGCAACTCTACTGTGTGCCCAGCAGAGTTCTCAGCACTTTATGGACAGACATTCATTCACTTTACTGTAGGAAACAACCCTAGGAGCAGACACCAGTGTTGTTCCCATTTTAAAATTTTATTTTAGTTTTCATTTTATTATTATTATTATTTTCATATATTTTTTGGGCCACGCCGCAGGGCATGTGGAATCTTAGTTCCCCAACCAGGGATCGAACCTGTGACACCAATACTGGAAGCGAGGAGTCTTAACCACCGGACCGCCAGGGACGTCCCCGTTGTTCCCATTTTTTTAGGTAAGGAAACTGGGGGGCCGGTGACTTGCCCAAAGCTGCCCAGCTGGGAAGTGATAGAAAATTCTCAGTGTAGGAATCCGGCCGGTCACTTGGTGGCACAGAAGCAGAATTTGAGCTCAGATCTGTGGGGATGGAAGGAGCAGCCCTGCCACAAGCGGTGGGATGCTGTGCCAGCTGGAAGGCAAGGGGAGCAGTGAGGGGATGGGGGGGCAGGGATGCGCCATTCATTCATTCATCCTTGAATTTTTCCACAAATGTCTCCCAAGGACCTGCCACATGAGCCAGTCCCTTGCTGATGCCAAGGGCTCAGCGGTGGCCAGTGCAAGCAGGGCGGGACTGGGCGTCCCTGGCCTCTGGGCCAGCAGGGGTTAAGGTCAGCTGCTCCCACGTGAGAGCACCTTGCAACAGAGCCACACACCCAACCAGGTCTCTCTCACTCTCGCTGGTTTGCCTGTGCCTGTCGCCCTGCTGGTTCCACCTGGCACGGGACCGGCTAGCCTGTGGCCACCACAGGGAGGAAAAGTTGGGCAAACAGGTGGGGAGACCAGAGCTCAAGCCTCGGGTCCCCTCCCCACCCCTGATGCCAGGCGGAAGCCCAGGCCCTAGCTCCTGTTGCCTGCCCAGAGGCCACCCAGCCTCCTAGACAGGTGAGTCCCCCACCCCGATCTGCCCACCATCCCGAAGCAACTGTCCAGACTGGGTTCCCCACTGTGGGGTCCTGGGCCCCCTGTCACCTCCCCCCACCACCAGGCTCCCCGGAAAGCAGGAAACTGACACTGCTGTGTGGGCATTTGACATAGTTTCTAAGGGATTATCTGGCCAGCAGTTACTGCCCCTGGCAGCCTGCCCAGGATGCCATAGTCACAGACTTCAGAGGGTCATTGTTGGCCCCGGCTGTTGCAGGGGGGCTTAGGGGGCACAGACTGGCCTCTGATCCCCCAAACTGAGGACGGGAGGCTGGCGGGGAGATGGCAGGTGAGGCAGCCTGGCACCTGCTTGGTATCTGGGCCTCCTGGTACTTCTTAAGAGGCCCCCAAGTTTTCAGACAATTGCATCTCATCTCTGTCCCCTCTCCAGGTGCTGGAGCGGGAGGAACGGGGGGTTCTGGGGAGGCTTATCTTGCTTATCTTGATTTCTTCTCTGGGTGAAATCTCCCAGCGGAGAAGTGCAGGAAGGGGCGGATGGATGGTTGTCACAACAGTCTGCAGAGCTGACTGTGGGCAAGGAGCCAGAATGGTCTCCGGGCAAAGGAAGCTTAGACCCAGGAGAAGACAGGGATCCAGTGGCAAGAGCTTTTTCTGGGTCATTTGCTCCCAAAAAGTGCAGGACAAAGAGAACTTCCCAGCCAGCCAAGTGTCTGATTGCACCTCAAGGCCTCAAGGCTCTTTGTCTGGGCCCAAGAGGGCCCTCTGGGGCTCCGGAGGCATGAGCGTCCCAGTTGCAGGGTATAGAGCCGGCCTGGCATTTGGGGTCACTCCCGGGAAGCAGAGCTGCTTAAGATCTGGGTTCTGTGGGGTTGGGAGGGGTGACATCTCGACTGTCAGATCCCACCCTGCCTGGGTTTGGAGAGAAAAACCCATGGAGTCAAATAGAGCTGGCTTCAGTTTTCCACTCTGTAAACTGGGTCTAATGAGTCACCACGTCGCAGGGCTGCTAAGAACAGCATATGATAGAGCAAGTAATAGATTCCCAGTCATGCAGGGGTCAAGGTAAACTGTCCCACCCCAAATCAGAACTCAGAATGCCAAGCCAGTGGCAATGTCCCATCGCCTTCCTGTTTTGCGGAGGTTGAACCCGGGCTCAGGGAGGGGTAGCCACTTGCCCTGGGCTGCAGAGTAAAGTAGGGCTGTCAGCCTGATAGGAGTCAAATTGCAGAGAGTGGGGAGGTCTGGGGGCTGCCTATGCCCCCAGCCAATACCCCAGTTTCAGCACCTGTAAGAGTCCTGCCTCCCCGGCTCAGGGCTTCTGTGTGGCCCCAGTTCTGGGGAAAGTCCACCTCGGGAGTCTGGGTTCCTGTTCTTCCACCTCGGGTCTGGCCTGGCGCCAGGGGAGCTGTGTTTGCTCAGGGTGGAGCCTGACACCCTTTGGAATGGGCTGAGGTTAGCGGGGAACATGACTGGGGGGGGCGGGGGTGCCCAGGGAATGAACCTGCATTTATGGAGCACCTACTGTGTGTCGAGTGCTGTTCTGGGGCTTGAGGATTCAGGGGTGATCAAGAGAAACAAAGATCCCTGCTCTTGTGGGGCTTGTGGTTTGGTGGAGGAAGGCAGGCAAGAAACAAGAGACACAATAAGGAAGTAAATTGTATCCTAAATTGTATCCTGGGTTAGAGGATGGTCAGCCTTACAGGAAAAAAAAAAAAAAAAAAAGTGAAAGACGTACAGGGATAGGAGTAAAACAGGCAGGGGGGTGTTTTACAGTCTTAAGTAGAAAGATTAGGGGAGAATTCATCGAGAAGGCGACATCTGAACAAAGACTTGAAAGAAGTGAGTAGTTGGGGGAGGGGCATTGCAGGCAGAGCACACAGCCCGTGCAAAGGCCCTGGGGCAGTACCATGCCTGGCGAGCTGGAGGAACCGCTAAGAGGCCTGTGTGTCTGGAGCAGAGCGAGTGCGGGGGAGAGAGGGAGGAGGCGAGGGCAGGGAGGGACGGGGCAGGTCGTGCAGTCTGGAGGGCTGTGGGCAGAGGGGCCTGACTCAGGTGCTCGCAGGCGCCCTCTGGTGGCTGCTTCGGGGAGGACAGACTGTGGGCGATGAGGGTGTAACCAGGGACCTGGATGGAGGGGACTGAACTGGTCCAGGTGGGAGAGGATGCGGTGGACCAGGTGGGGGCTCAGAAGTGAGGAGAAGTGGGCGGATTCTGGACAGATTTGGGGAGAACCAACAGCATTTGCTGACTACGAAAGACAGAGTTCAGGGTGATTAGGAAGAAAAGTGGAAAGAATGCTCTGGGACTTGAAGATGGTAACAGGTAAGATGGAGTAGTTGGGAATCTCCTCAGGGAGGAGCCTTGGATGCTAGAGTGAAGGCTTTAGGTGTAATGGAGTTAAGGGATCTTTTTTTTTTTTTTCAAAAATGTAAAGCATGACTCTATACTAATATAAAACAAACAGGTGCTTTATGAGTTTACTTAACTCATTAATTAATATGAGAACCAGCAAGATTTTACAGATTGTTTAAAGGAGAGAATATTGGGACTTCCCTGGTGGCGCAGCAGTTAAGAATCCGCCTGCCAATGCAGGGGACACGGGTTCGAGCCCTGGTCCCTGGCCCGGGAAGATCCCACATGCCGCGGAGCAACTAAGCCCGTGCGCCACAACTACTGAGCCCACGTGCCACAACTACTGAAGCACGCGCGCCTAGAGCCCGTGCTCCGCAGCAAGAGAAGCCACCGCAATGAGAAGCCCTCACACCGCAACAAAGAGTAGCCCCCGCTCGCCGCGACTAGAGAAAGCCCACGCTCAGCAACGAGGACCCAACGCAGCGATAAATAAATAAATAAATTTTTTTAAAAAAGGAGAGAATATTAAGAAAGAACACACACACAGGCAATCAATGCTGAAATGAATTTACAAATAGTTGTAAAGGTGGTCAGTATCCACAGGGAAATAATCAGTGGTCTCCACGGGACAAAATTCATTTGTATTTCTATGGACAAGAATTCTTTGAGATACCACCAGTTTCTTATAATTTACAGAGTTGTAAAATAGTTCGAAGACCATAAGAAGCACGGATAACTAAAGAGGATACCCAGAGCCTGGCATTGATCAGATGCTCAATAAATATCCTTGACCGAATGCTAGGGAGCTATGGAGTATTCTTGAGCTAAAGCCACAGCTTGTTAACTACGCGCTCATTGCTGAGACTGTTCGTTTACTTTTTGGTTTTGGGAATCTTAGTTCCCTGACCAGGAATGGAACCCACGCCCCCTGCCGTGGAAGCGCGGAGTCTTAACCACTGGACCGCCAGGAAAGTCCCGACTTATTTGTTGAATGTCTGCTCTCCATGCTGGTCTGTGAGCTCTACCTCTCCAGTGACCTAGGCTCCCAGAACAGTGCCTGGTATGCAGTAGGCACTCTATAAATGAATTAATAGCTCATGGGGAACCACCTAAGATTCTGAACAGAATAGAAAGACCAGTGCTGTGTGCTTTAGCAGGACAGATTCCCGCTGTGGCAGGCCCAGCCTCAAGGCAGATAAGGGTGGGGTCTCAGGGGACCTTTCATGGGGTGTGGTGGGGGGAGCTGGTGTGGGTACAGGTGCAGAGGCCAGACTGAAACCAGGGATGGTGAGGAAGGTGTCAGGGGCCTGGGTTCTTCCCCCAGCCATTGCACACAACGATGGAAGCTCGAAATAGACAATTTTGCAGGCGGTCCCCATCCAGCTCTGGAGAACACCATAACTCCCTTTCACTTTTTCCCAGTGGGGGCTTGTCTCCCTCCTTCTGGCCTGAGTGGAGGAACTTCAAGGCACCCAGGCAAACCTTTCTGTGCACCTGCTACGTGCCAGCTGCTTTAATTTGTGAACCTTCGTGATCATAGCGCTCAGAGTCGGAACTAGGTCCCATTATACAGATGAGGAAACTGAGGCAGGAAGCAGAGGGGCTGGGATTCTCACCAGGCACTGCTCTGCCCCCTGCCGTGGAGCTTCCTTCTAGGGCTTCCTCCCACCTAGGGGGTGGGGGTGGGGGGTGACACCCTCTGTGAGCCCCCTCCAGCCGCCCCCAGAAGGGTCTTCACCCCTCCTCGCTTTCCCCTCCCTCCAACATCAAAGTACGCGCCCTAAGGTGCCCCGGGACCCGCATGGTGCCTACCGCTGGGCCATTCCTCAGTGCTATGCTCATCACCAAGCCCACCCCACCCAGAAACTGCCCTTCCTCCTGCGCCCTCTGGCTGAACCCACAACTCCAGTCCAGGCGTGAGGAAAGCATCAGACAAACCCCAAAGGAGGGGCATCGTAGAAAATCCCTGACCCGTCTCCTCCAGACGGAAAAGGTCAGGGAACGAGGGGAGCGGAGCCCAAGAAGACGTGATCACACAGACGTGAACACACTGTGGGATACTGGATGGGCTCCTGGTGCAGATTTCACACTAGTAAAACCTGAATACAGCGTGGAGTTTAGTTAATAGTGAGGATGTTTCGTTAATAGCGAGGATGTGGCTACCGTGGTGGTCACGTACGATGTTAATGTTGAGAGAAACTGTGTGAGAAACATAGGCGGACTCTCTGAATTATATCTACAGCTTTTCTGTCAATTGAAAACTAGTCCAAAATAAAATGTTTCTTTTGTTTTTTGGCCACGCTGTGTGGCTTGTGGGATCTAAGTTCCCCGACCACGAATTGAACCTGGGCCCCCTGCAGTGGAAGCTCAGAGTCCTAACCACTGGACGGCCAGGGAAGTCCTCAAAATAAAATGTTTATTTAAAACATTTTTTTTTCAGGGCCTCTGGGTTTGGAGTCACTGCTCCTCCAGCTCCCGCCTACGGCCCCCAGTCTGTCCTCTCGGCAGTGACCACCAGAGTGCGCCTGTGAGCACCGAGTCAGGCCCCACCCCTCCTCTGCCCACAACCCTCCAGGGTCCCACCTCCCTGGAGGTAAAAACCCAAGTCCTCCCCGCAGCTCACAGGGACCTGCAGGACCTGCCCCGTCCCCTCCCTGCCCTCCCCTCCTCCCTCTCTCCCCCTCGCTCACTCTGCTCCAGACACACGGGCCTCCTCGCTGTTCCTCCTACACGCCAGGCATAGTCCTGCCCCAGGACCTTTGCACCAGCTCTCCCATGGCGCCTCCCTCACCTCCTTCAGGTCTAGCTGTTACTTCTGCCCAGATACCTCTCACTTAGGTCACTCCTATTAATCTCAGTACCACCTCCTCAGAGAAGCCCTCCTAGAGCCCCCAGCCCAGGTTGTGCCTCTGTACCTATGCTCTCAGAAATCTAGGTTGGACTTGTTATTTCTGTTACGTGATGATCTGATTATTGTCTATCTCCCCTGAGGACTCTTGGCTTCCTTTAGGGCAGGGACTGGGTCTGCGTCAGTGCTGGGTATACACAGTGGGCGATCAGTAAACCTCGAGTGAATGAGCCAGCACCCAGCCAGGCTGCAGAGCTGCTTCATTCTTGGGCTCTGGTCAGACCTGTTAGGCCACAGATAAGACCTCAGCCTCCTGCAGCCCCGCAAAGCAGCCTACACCAGGGAGACCCCAAGCTCCCAGCGTGAACGAACCCCCCAGGCTCCCACCCCTTCTGGCGGCCACGACCCACTGGGAGACCTCAACCCAGTCCCTACCCCCTTTGGGCCTCAGTTTCCCTGTAGGTGCTCAGAGGGGGCAGAGGAAGATCATCCCACAGGTTTCTCTGAATCCTCCCTTCCCCCACCCCTTCCGGCCATGCGCACACTGCTCCCTCCTGGTTGTAGTTGGCACTGCAATTTCAGACGGGAATTCCGTCCCCCATCACTTCTCCTTTCTGTACTTGGCGCATAGCAGGGGCTTGCAATATTTTTGTTGAGTGAATGACTGAATAGGTGGGAAAATGAATGCATGAATGACACCGCCTCTGGCCTGTGAGGCAGCAGTGGACGCACCCTTCTCCAAAGCCCTGCATTTGAGCACAGCGTCATCCGATGGGTACTAGGGAGACACTGAGTGTTCTTTTTTTGAAATTTATTTATTTACTTAGTTTTGGCCGCGTTGGGTCTTCGTTGCTGCCCGGGGGCTTTCTCTAGTTGCGGTGAACGGGGGCTTCTCTTGCTGTGGAGCACGCGCTCTAGGCGTGCAGGCTTCAGTAGTTGAAGCACGCAGGCTTCAGTAGTTGTGGCTCCCTGGCTCTAGAGCACAGGCTCAGTAGTTGTGGCACTCGGGCTTAGTTGCTCCGAGGCACGTGGGATCTTCCTGGTCCAGGGCTCAAACCCGTGTCCCCTGCATTAGCAGGAGGATTCTTAACCACTGCGCCACCAGGGAAATCCCAGTGAGTGTTCCTGAGCAGGGCATGAATATGTGAGGTGGCTGGAGGAAGACCATGTGTCTTGTGGTGGTTGCCCCCCTTCTTAGAGCGGTTTAAAGTGGGGTTTCTCTACCTCAGCACTATTGGCTTTTGGGGCCCAACCGTTCCCTGGGGTGTCAGGCTGGGGGATGGGGAGCAAATTACCCTACAGTGAGAAGCATGGGTATAGACTGAGCGGTGTGGGGTCAAAGAGAGCCAAATCCAGGGCCAAATCCAGCTCTCCTAGTTGGGGTTGCCACTCGACCTATCTGGCCTCAGTTTTCTCAGCTGCAAAATGGTCACGTGGATATCTGTGTAACAGTGGCTGGAGCAAAGCAAACACTCCATAAGCATGAGCCAGCTTATTTGTCTGATTTTGCCAGACCTACATCCAATCAGTAACTCCTCCCCAGTCCTCCCCAGTAATCGCAGCCACGAACCCCTGCATGCACGTGGCAGTGGGGAACTTATTTATGTTTTGTCCTATGAGTCATTAAAGCAAATACACATCTATTTAGAAAATATTTGACTTTCTTCTACCTAAAATCATGTTGTGTGCCACCTGCTGGTGACCCAAGGTCATGTCGGGAAAGACTGAGCTTTCCCCTTTAGCCAAGAGGTTCCAAGCAGGTCCTTAGAAGGGGGCTTCTGCAAATATTTATTGCCTTGGGGGCCTTTGGGGACCCTTGAGGGGTTGATTCTGGCTAACTGGGGTCTCCAGGCTAGGTTTTGGGGGATAACTGCAGTGGGGAGTGGTGAGAAATCAACTTCGGGGGCCTCAAAGATTTTGATTATATTCTCTGTCTTGTACACTTGGCAAACTCTTATCCAACCCTAAAAACCCTAGTGGCAATACCCCCTCCTCCAGGAACACTTCCCTGATCCTCCATTTTCCCCTCTGCCTCCCCCCTTCCCACAGTCTGGAGTTCCTCTCTGCCCAGTCTTGACTGGATGAGGCTGGGAAGGGGTGTCTATGCCCAGATTTGCCCCTTCAACCTTGGCCTGAGATGGGGCAAAGGAACAGCTGGGCCTCAAGGTCTATTTTTTTTAAGCACAAAGGAATGTGTGGGTGGGGCCGATGGTGGCTCCACCCATCCAGGTGACTTCCTCCCTCCCTCACCCCCAGGTAGAGGGTTTCCAGCTCTCGTCCTGTAGTTCCTAGATGGCTCCTGAGGGTGAGGCTGGGTGAGGAGAAAGAAGCCTGACCTTAACTCAGAGGAACCTAAAGAATTTCCTCCGCCCTCGCCGCCCCGCCCTCCCCAGCTGGGTTCCCAGCCAGGTGCTAGGTGTGAAGACAGGCGGGTACCACTGGATTCGGGGCAGGCCCAGAGGCGGCCGCTGTGCGCCTTCAGAGAGTCCATGCCCCTGGCCTCCCTGGGCCTCCGTTTTCTCTCTCTAAAATAGGGTAAACCTCCCGAAGATGGGGGTGACCCGAGAAAGACCAGCCCTATGCTCCTGAGGTCTCTGACCCTTGACTAGCTCCTAATCCAAGAGGGTCTCCCTACTGAATTTCAACATGTAGAGTTTTTCTCGGATGTTAAACTTTCCGAAGCGCAGGCTCCGTTCCGAACGTGGCTGTAATCCCTTCCGGGTCTTCCTTGCAGCCTTGCCTGGCCCGCCGCTGGCTAGTGCTCAGCTGGGCGGAAAACCCGGCCTGGAATTCCCACCCCTGGGCCTGGATCCTGTGTTGGGAGGGGAAGGGGGGACGAAGGCTGCCTCGGCGGCGTCCCGAAGGCGTGTCGGGGCGGGGGCGGAGCCGGTAGGGGCCACGGAGGAGGAAGAGGTGCAGGTGCAGCCCCAGCGGCGGAGCGGGCTGGAGGAGGGCGAGAGCCGGGGACCTGCTTCGCCGCGACCCTCCCCAGCCTCCTCCCTCACGCCAGGGTGGGGGCCAATTGTTTCTAGGCCCCCCTGGGGCAGAGGCACTGGACGGCCCCCGGGTGGACTATGGCGGTGAGATTCCAGGCGAGTAGCCCGCCGAGGGCGGGAGGGAGAGGGGACCGAGCTGGGGTCAGGGCTGGGACCTGGATCCAGGACCCCAGATCACCCTCTGCCTAGGTAACAGATGGGGAAACTGAGGCCCAGAGGAATGTGGTGGCTAGCCCGAGGCTGCACGGGCAGAGGCGTCCGCGCCCACTGGCCTCCAAAGCGGCCTCCGGGAGCTTCCTCTGTCCTGGGTCTGCCTTCGCAGGTAGACCTGAGTTCAAATCCCATTTTTTTCTCCGTAACTTTGGGCCGCTGAATCCATGCGTCTCCGAACCTCATCTATAAAGTGGACGGTGGTCACTTTATAGAAGGGTGTAGGAAGGATTCCAGGACAAAAGTGTGTTGCAAAGCGCCTGGCACGTAGTAGGTGCCCGGTTTCCCGGGAGATCAGCGGAGTTAAGCTTGAGCACTAAGGGCGGAATCGTGGGCAGGGACTTCATTTGTGGGCGGGAGCGGCTTTGGCGAATGCGGCTAGGCTGCGGACGAGGGGATCCCCATTTATTGGGTGCCTACTGTATACAGAGCCGTTCACTTGGGCGACCTGGTAGACATGGGCGTCGAGAGCCCCGTTTTGCACCGAGCAAGCCGACCGGGGCTGCGAGAGGAAATGTCTGTGGCTCTGTCTGGGGGGACTTCGCTCTCCAGGGCTGAAACTTGAATCGACTTTGTCACACCCACCCCGCTGGGTCTCAGGTCGGGCCCCAGAGGGGTAAACTGGCCTAGGCTGTTTACCTGGCTCGCCCCAGGCCGGACCGCCCGAGGCTCTAGGGCCGGGCAGTTCTGGTTCCCGCCGCCTCCTTCCCGGCAGCAAGGAACAGCTCCCAGAATCCAGTCCCCAGCTCGAGTATTTGCGACCCCCCCTTCCCCTCCCCCTCCCCACCCCCGCCGTTGTTCCCAGAGGTTGGAGTGGGGAGGGGGAGAGCGGACAGCAGCCTGGTAGCCAAGTGCCCGGGGCGGTGTGCCTTGGTAAGACCTTGTCCCTCTGGAGGCGTCTCCTCTCCGGTGTTTCTGTCCCGCGCGTGGCAGGGGGCGAGGACGAAGGCCTGGGCCCCGCCCCCTCGGAGCGCACCTCGACGGAGGCGGGGCTGAGGAGGCTAGGAACTCTGGACGTACCTGGTTGAGTTCCTGGCGGAATCAGCCTTTTATTCCACCATTCACGCATTCCTCAAACTCCCGCGTGCCTGGTCTTGTGGGGACAATGCTGGGGTCCCAGGGCCCCCAGCCCTGCCCACTAGGAATCCCCTGACTAGAGGGATGTAGGGGAGACAGGTGGACTGGGACATCCCAGGCCCCAGTAATCAGAGACGTAAAATGTGTGGGGGGGGGCGGGGGGCTTTGAGGACTCATTTCCTGGAGGAAGAGACAGCGGCACTGGGGCTGTGAAGGATGAATAAGAGTTTGCCAGGGAGCGCAGCATGTGCAAAAGCCTGGAAAGGAGCTGATTGGAGGGCCCATCACCAACGTACCCAGAGAGACAGCCCTGCCCAGCCTTCACAGACCAAGAGGAAAGACCAGAAACTCACTAACTGATGATTAAACAGGATAATTTAAGATGGTTTTGGATGTCATGAATAAAACCTCATAAATTAAGTAGGGAGGGGTGGTAGGGTGCCAGGGAAGATTGGCTAGTCTAGTAGGGTCCCCTGGGGAGGTTGCGTTTGAGCTGAGACCTGAGTGTCCGGGGCAGCTGTGTGCATCCTGGGAGGGTAACCAGCCACAGGGCACTGCCAGGGAAATGTTTGGAGGTGAACTAAGTTGAGGTGGGATGTGGCATTAGGCGTGACCCCATGGGTCATGGAGAGTCCTGCAGTATCCATGGAGGCAAACCTACACAAGCTGGGACAAGCCCCAGCCACCTGTGCCTGCCCCCTTAGGGGCCCTGACTCCCTGTGGGCTGTTTCTTAAAATAAGGCCAAGAAATCAAAATTCTGGGAGGCCGTTTAATGACACTAAGCATAAAATCAAAGCAAGTGAAAAGATTCTGTTCTGAAAAATAAGTTCAGAAAGAAATAAAAAAAAGCAGAAGGATACTGTAGCCCGGTGGTTAAGATTAAAGGTATGGGATGGGCTGCCAAGGTTTGCAGAGCGCTGTGTGAGCTCCAGCAGGTTACTGAACCTCTCTGGGCTTCCCTTTCCTTCCCTGTAAGGCAGGAAGGCAGGAATAGGAGAAGTGCCATTTCTGAGGTCACTCAGGCGTAAATGAATGGGTACGTGCAATGCGCTCGCTGGCAGCGCACGGAATAGTGTTGCTTAGCAATATTATGCAGAGGAAGAAGGTCATTATTATTACTTCTCACAACAGCACTGTCATCTCTCCTAGAGGCTCCTTCTGCTATTCGTGCATGACTCCACGCCCGCTTCCCACACCTCAGCGCTGAAAGACGGGGTGGCGGGGGTGAGGGAGGTACCCATTTCACAGATGGGGAAGATGAGGCTGGGAGAGGCACCACCACAGCCAGCAAAGGGCAGACTGCAGGATTTGAGGCTCAGTTGAGAGAGCAGACCTGGCTCCCAGGGGTGTCCGTGAGGCCCTGCCCTTGGCTTTGTTTCCCTCTTCTCTGCCCCCTTCCTACCTCGGGGGAGCCGGGAATGCTGCTCTCCCGGGAACCTCTAAGAAAAGGCACCAGAACACATCACACCAGCGGAGGGCTCACAGGGAGTCCCCCGCCCTTGCAGTGCTGAGCTGGGCAACCAGGCTGGGGAGGGAGCGTCATTTCTACAAGGCCCCCAGGGTAGTGGGACAGCCCCGCAGAAGGTAAGGGATGGGTGGGGGCTGGCTTCCCGGAGGGCTCCACATCCCCCGCTTCTGCCAGCATCTCCCGGCTGAGTGACCTCTACTCCCGGAGCCTGTGATCTCATCTGTACCCTGGGCTTGAAAATAACAGAATTCACGCCCCACAGCCCCACCCTCCAGCCCCACCCTCAACTGCTCTGTTGTCTTGGCAAGTGACTTCCCCTTTCTGTGCCTGGCTTTCCTCTTCTGTGATGGGGCATAATAGAATGCCCCTTAGTGAGCAGATTAAATGAGATCTTACCTGTGAAGTGCTTGGCGCAAAGGAAGCACTTCATTCATTCATTCATTTCTTAGATAGTTAGAATCTCTCCTATGATCCAGGCACTCAGGATCAACTTTGAATGAGGCAGATAAAAATCTCTGACCTCTGAAGCCAATATTCTAGAGGGAGAAGGGCAGTGACCAGATTTTAAAAACCTAGAGAGCGTCAAGGGATCACAGGTTCTGTGAATGAGGAATCAGGGAAAGGAGGATAAACTGGTCTGTTGTGGAATGGCAAGCATTTCAGTTCCAGACAGGGTGGTTGGGAGAAGGAGGTGAGGGAGTGGGCCAGGTGCAGATCTGGGGGAAGAGAGATCCAGGCAGAGGAGATGGCTCGTGCGAAGGTCCTGGGGCAGGACCGGGCTTGGTGTGTGGGAGGAACATCGAGGAGCCCTGAGTGTCTGGAGCAGAGTGAGACCCTTGTGTCTGCAGGCCTTGCTAGATCCCCACCACCACCACCACAAGGACTGAGCCAGACCTTCCAGAGGGACAGTGACAAGGACTAACATTTCCTCTGCTCCCACCACAGTATGGCACTATTAACATTTGGAGATGGGTCATTGTTTGTGGTGGGGTCTGACTGTGCACTACATGTAGGGGTTTGAGCAGCACCCCTGGCCCCCACCCCCTCGATGCCAGGAGCACCCCCCAATCATAACAACCACAGATGTCCCCAGATACCACCCAGTGCCCTCTGGGAGAGGGGGTAGAATGGACCTGGATTGAGAACCACTGATTTAAGTCCATTTTGCAGATGAGAAAACTGAGGTCTCAGGAGAGGTAGCAACTAACTCACAGACTTGGGCCATGAGAGTGTCAGAGCCAGGCTCCACACCCACCCAGGTATGGGGAGCCCTGATTGCTCTGATAGACCTCATGTCCACCTTCCCTGTCACCTCCCATCAGGTGCTGGACATGGAGGAGCTGACCATCTGGGAACAGCACACAGCCACGATCAGCAAGGTGAGGCCTCCCTCCCTCTGCGTGGGTGCTGATGGGAATGGTGGGTTGGTTCCTGCAGGGCAGCCTTCGTCCCAGTGAGAAGCAAAATCACGTTCTGTCTCTCATCCCCCCTCAGGACCCCCGCCGAGGCTTCGGCATTGCAATATCTGGTGGCCGAGACCGGCCCGGTGGATCAGTGGTTGTGTCCGATGTGGTGCCCGGAGGACCAGCTGAGGGCCGGCTACAGTGAGTGTCAAGGCAGCTGGGTTCCGGCGGGAGTGGGGGTGGGGGGACACATCAAGAGGAGGGAACTGTGTGGGCCCAAACCAGGAGGCTCGAAAGTGCCTGGCACCTTCCAGCTCTGTCAGTACGGGGCTTGGGGCTGGCAGAAGGACAGACAGTGACTAGCCCCCACTCTCCTCAAGGCACTGGTCCTCTGATGAGTTCTGGGGGTCATAGTGGCCCCAGGATGCTCCCGGAGCAAATATCCTGGAAACCTCTTTTTGGCTGGAGGGAGAGAGACCCAGTGTCCTGAGCCCTTGGGGATAGGAGGCTCCTGGGAGTTATGTTGGGAAAATGGTTCTGGGATCCAAGAGGCTGACGGGTGATATGGCTCAGCTCAGAATCAGCGACCAGCTTCAGAGAGAGAGAGTAAGAAACGGACAGGGAGAGAAGGGGAGAAAAGCAGGAAGAGGGGGCCCGAGAGAAAGAAGTGAGGGGGTACAGGGACACCAGGTGTAATTGCAGCTTATGTTCTATGATTACATTTCACTATGTGGGTTCTGCGATCAGCCCCATTTTACAGATGAGGAAACTGAGGCCCAGAAGGATAAATGTCTTCATGAGTCTGGGGACACCAGTAAATCAGAACCAGGCTTTGTACACATGGGGGTACCTTCCAGGGGCCCTCAGGGCAGGCCTGGGGAGAGGGGCTCCTGGGTGATGTCTCCTCCCTGAGATCCGGCCTCCTCCCTCAGGACAGGGGACCACATCGTCATGGTGAATGGGGTCTCCATGGAGAGTGTCACCTCCACCTTCGCCATTCAGATACTCAAGACCTGCACAAAAGTGGCCAACATTGTGAGTGGGGGCTCGGTGGGAGAGGCAGCCCCTGGCTGAACCCCACTTCTCCTAGTCCTGTTGCCCATGGGCAGTATGAGTATAAGCTTCCCCAAGCAAGTGGAATCTTGTTTCCATTCACAGCTTGGATGTTAAGGCCCAGAGGGACCAGTGTCCCCCAGGGTTCCCCAGGGTCCGCCATGGGATGGGGCAAAGCCTTGAGCTGCCCCCTGCCACCCCGACCATTTCTGCCTGCCCTAACAGACAGTGAAGCGTCCCCGGAAAGTCCAGCTGCCCGCCACCAAGGCCACCTCTGGCCTGGGACACCAGGACTCAGATGAGGACGATGGGCCGCGGCGCCTGGACGAGGCTGACCATGGCCAGGGCTATGAGGGTGACACGTCCAGCGGCTCTGGCCACTCCTGGGGCGAGCGCTCCCGCCGGCCAAGGACAGGTCGCCGGAGCCAGGCCAGCAGCCATGGGCGCAGGAGCCCGAGCGGCGGCTCCGAGGCCAACGGGCTGGCCCTAGTGTCTGGCTTCAAGCGGCTGCCGCGGCAGGACGTGCACATGCGGCCCGTGAAGTCTGTGCTGGTGCGGAGGAGAGACAGCGACGGTGAGCGTGGGGGCCACGTTGTCGGCAGTGGGGCTTGGCATCCTCGAGAACAGGCGGCACTGCTGCCCCAAAACCTGATCACATGTGGTGTGTGGTCAGCAGAATAATGGCCTCCAAAGATACCCACATCCTGGTCCCAGGACCTGTGGATGTGTCACCTCATAGGGCAGAGGGGACTTTGCAGGTGGGGTTAAATTAAGGCCCCTGAGATGGGGATGACCGTGGATTCCCTGGGGGGCCTAGCGTCATCCCAGGGTCCTTATAAGAGGGAGGCGGGAGGGTCAGAGGCAGAGAGAGACAGGAGATGCTGCACTGCTGGCTGTGAGGATGCAGGAGGGGCCGCGAGCCAGGGATGCGGAGCCTCTAGAAGCTGGAAAAGGCGGGAACCGATGCTGCCCTGGAGCCTCCGGAAGGACCAGCCCTGCCCACACCTGGATTTTAGCCCCGTGAGGCCCATTTCAGACTATTCGATAAATTTGTGTTGTATTATAGCCATTACGTTTGTGGCAGTTTGGTACAGCAACGGGAAACTCACACATCATGACATCAGTAGACTGTCAAGGGAGTAGTAGGTATAGAACAGTAGGGACGTGATCTCTCATTCCTGTCTTGAGTCAATGGCAGTATTGTGACCTTGGAATTCTGGTCATGATGTGACAAATGACACTGGGATATCTACCCCACATTGTAATTTTAATAATCCTGAAAACGCTCATCGTGATGTCACTGAGTATTGGGGTTGTGACCCCTAAGCCGCTTTGGTGATGTCATCAGGGTGTTGGGAAGGGACAGCCTGGGCTCGGCTCCTTCTCAGGTGCCTGCTGCTGACTGCTGCGCAATGATATCAGAATCCCTGCCCCAGGGCCTTTGCACGGGCTGTTCCCACCACCTGAAATGACCTTCCCAAGACTCCTGCAGGGTTGGCTCCCTTGCTTCATCCAAGACCCAGCTCAGACGTCACCCCCTGAGAGAGGCCATCCCCCAACACCTGTCCCCAAACTGCCCCTCTGCGGCCACTCTCCCCACCTCCTGGCTTATGCTCTCTCTCTTTTTTTCTTTTAATACTTTTTATTTTTTTAATTAATTATTTATTTATTTTAAAAATTTATTTATTTTTGGCTGCGTTGGGTCTTCGTTGCTGCGCGTGGGCTTTCTCTAGTTGAGGCGAGCAGGGGCTACTCTTCAGTGTGGTGCACGGGCTTCTCATTGCAGTGGCTTCTCTTGTTGCAGAGCACAGGCTCTAGGTGCGTGGGCTTCAGTAGTTGTGGCTTGCGGGCTCTAGAGTGCAGGCTCAGTAGTTGTGGCACACGGGCTTAGTTGCCCCGCAGCATGTGGGATCTTCCCGGGCCAGGGTTAGAACTTGTGTCCCCTGCATTGGCAGGTGGATTCTTAACCACTGCACCACCAGGGAAGTCCCCCAGCTTTCTCTCTTCCCAGCGCTCAGCATCACCGGGTGCTTGTGTGTTCCACCTCCCCCAACTACAGGGGACCAGGTCTGCTTTGTCACCCGCCAACAGGCACCTTCAGGGGGAGAGTGCCCGCTGGAAAGGGGCAGCAGGCTGAAGCCTGCTGCCTCCCTGCACGACAGCAGCCTGGAAGGTGGGATGGTTGAGGGCAGGTGAGAAGGCTGAGGTCTGAGAGCCCCTGGCAGCCCAGAACCCAGGCCCTGCCTCAGTTTCCCTCCTCTTCCACGCACAGATTTCGGGGTCAAACTGGGCAGTCAGATCTTCATCAAGCACATCACAGAATCGGGCCTGGCTGCCCAGAACAGCAGGCTCCAGGAAGGAGACCTCATCCTACAGGTGAGCCCCTTCTTCCTGTCAGGGGGCAGGGAGACCGGGGCCAGAGGGTAACAGTGTTACCGAGGCATATGGCACAGTCAGCAAAGCTGGTTCTGAACCACTTGCCTCCTGCATTCTGGCCTGTTTCACAAAGGTTGGAGATGGCTATGCAGGATTTTCCCCCCTTCCCCCCATCTGCTGCAAATCCATTGCCAAATGTCGGTTTCTAGCACCCCCTTTGGGTTGTCTGTTTCTAGTATCCCCAGAATCACATGACGTGCTGGCTACAGCACTGATTCATGGGCCTGCCTTAGGTGCCTGGATGCTAATGGTCCAGAGACCAGGCTTTGAGGAGCAGCTCTGCCTTAAGAGCTTGGTTTCCTTCTAGACTCCTCCCCTGAAAATCTGTTTCTAGTGATTCCTAGTGTTTGATATACAAATCATTTCTGGTTGATTGTTTCTAGAGCTTCCTCAGAGTTATCTGTTTCTAGTGACCCTGAAGAATTGTCTGTTTCTAGTAGTTTGGGGCTGACACTTGAAACAGAGCTTGGAGGTGGGGCTGGGGGCTAGAAGGGTTACTGAAAACAGACATTCCCAAGAGAAAATGTTAGCAATGGATTCCTGGTGAGCGGAGATGACACTAAATTCCTCCTAGGAATTGTATGTTTCTAATCAACTTCTAGATGTCTGTTTCCAGTACCTCCCAGAGATTGTCTGTTTCTAGTATCTACATATTTACTCCCTCTCCCCCAATTAGAGTTGTTTCTAATATCTGTTCCCAGTGTCTCCTGAGAAATTTCCCCCTCTGGGGAAATGAGAGTCAATCCATTTTTAATTTTTCCCTAGCGCCCCCCCCACCCCTCTTAGAAAATTGTCTGTTTCTAGAATTCTTCTGGAGGTCAGTTATTGGCATAGTCTCCTCTCACGGCAGGAATGCAATTCTATCATTTTCTGTTGAGAATGTCTGTTTTTAGTAACCCCTGAGGGTTGTGTGTTTCTAGTCCCCCTCACCAAGGTATCTGTTTCTAGTATCCCCTATCTCTCACGAACTTGCTTCCTCCTTCCTGATCCCTTTTAGATCAACGGGGTGTCCAGTGAAAATCTGTCACTGAGTGACACACGGCAACTGATCGAGAAGTCGGAAGGGAAACTGACTCTGCTGGTGCTCAGGGACCGGGGCCAGTTCCTGGTGAATATCCCTCCGGCCGTCAGCGACAGCGACAGCTCCCTTCTGGAAGGTGAGGGGCCAAGAGGCCAGCCCTGGGAGGTTCAAATGGAGGGCCAGGGAGGCAGGCTGTGCCAGGCAGGACCAAGCAGGAGTTGGGAAGCCTGGCCCTGAGAGGCTCAGAGAGGGACAGAAACTTGCCCAAGGCCACACAGCAAGTTAGGGCTGGAGGCCCTCAGCTGAGCCTGACTCTGGTCTGGGCCCCTTTGCTTAGAGGGGCCTGATGTGCCCCTCTGTGAAATGGCAGCCTGGAAGGCGTGCCCGTGGCTGAGACACCCTTTCCCCCGCAGACATCTCAGACCTCGGGTCAGAACTGTCTCAGGCGCCACCATCCCATGTACCACCGCCACCCCAGCATGGGCAGCGGAGTCCGGACGCCAGCCGAACCAGCTCCCCCACGTATGTAACCTCATCGGCTAGAATGGCCAAGTGGGATGGGAACATGGGCCTATCTTTTCCAACATGGGGTAGCCTTGAGGGTGCAGTCATGGCAGCCTGCCTGGAAGAGGCCTCTCCTTCCACACACAGTCCTTCTTGCCTCCTTATTGTGGCTCAGGGTTCTCGGTCCTGGGAGAACCAGATATGGATGGACTTAAAGCAGAAGGGATAACAGAATTTTACAACAAGCCCTAGAAGACTTCAAAATGCATAAGCCCCGTCACCGAGCAAGGCTTTTAGAGAGTTCTCTTGGGAGTGAAATAGCCACAGCTGTGTGCAGGGATTAGAGGATGCTTATTCGTTATGATGATGTTTATAAAAGGGACAGAGTAGCAGTTACTTTGTTAGTCTCCTGGGGCTGCGGTAACCAAGTGCCACAAACTGGTCGGCTTAGAACCACAGAAATTTATGGTCTCAAAGCCCTGGAGACTGAAGACTCAAGTCACGGTGTCAGGGCCACACTGTCTCTCAAGGCTCTTAGGGGGAAATCTGTTCCAGGCCTTTCTCCTAGCTTCTGGTAGCCTCCAGCATTCCTTGGCTTCCAGGTGGCCGTCTCCCCGCTGTGTGTCTTCATGTCATCTTCCCCCATGTATGTGTCTCTGTGTCCAGATGTCCCCTTTTTATAAGGACACCAGTCAGACTGGATTAGCCACCGCCCCCACCCCAGTATGACCTCAAGTTCACTAATCGCATCGTGATGACCCTGTTCCCAAATGAGGTCCCATTCTGAGATCCTGGGGGTTAGGACTACAACAGGTGAATTTTGAGGGTACACAATTCAACGCCTTAAAAAACATGATTGCACAACACTTGGGGATTAGGTAACAGGCACCTCATTTAAGCCTGCAGTCCCCTGTGAAGTAGGGGGTTGTATCTGTTATCTACAGCCGCATAACAAATGACCCCCAAACCTGGCCGCTTGAGATAATGGTAAACATGTATTACCTCACTGTTGCTGACAGTCAGGAATTGGGGACAGCTTAGCTGGGTGGTTCTGGTTCATGGTCTCATGAGGTTACAGTCAAGACGTGGCCTAGGGCTGTGGGCTTTTGGGAGTGGATGATCCCCTTCTAAGCTCCCTTGCATGGCTGTTGGCAGGAGAACCAGGAGGTGGGGGTCATTGCGGTCCATTTTAGAGGCCAGAGGAGGGCCCACGCCAAGGCCCCAGATCTTACTCCACCACTAATTAGGGCACTAACTAGCGGTGACACAAGGAGATGGTGTGTGTGTGCTTGGCCCGTAGTGAATGCTCTTTATTACAATTGTTATAATATAATCCTTTCTTGGGAATATTAGACAGCCATGAAACAGGATGTCTCCGAGAGTATATTGAAAAGGCCTTGGGAAAATGCACTTGGCATTGTGTACGGTGAATGAACCGGATTGCAGAATGACACAGGGCAGCATCTCAAATGGTTTGGGGGACTCTTGTGTGATCTTCCCGGGGATTCCATGGGCACACAGAAGGATCTGTGGACAGACAGCTCCAAGTAGCTTGATGTGTTTCTCCGATGCAGACCCTGCACTCTTTGAACCTGCCCCGTAAGACCTGGGCTGGGAGTACATCATTCTCAAGTGTCTTTCCCCACCCCCAGTCACTCAGCACTGGGGGTTCATAGGCTGTATGTCGGAAATGCTAACGTATGGCCTGATCTTGATTTTCTTTCAGAAGTATATATTTCCTCACCATTTCTTTGAAAGCATCTGAAAGATCTGGAAAGTAACTCTTCTGTGCTGACAGTGGGTTGATTTTTCAGGGAAATTTCTTTCCATCCTGTGATTTAACTCTGTGTTAGTCTGCTCAGGCTGTTAACAAAACACCATAGGCAGGAGGCCGGAAGTCCATGGCCAGGGTGCTGGCATGGCCGGTTCCTAGTGAAGGCTTCTTCCTGGCCCATGGACGGCCTCCTTCCTGCTGTGTGTTCCCACGGTGGAGAGAGTGATCTCTGGTGTCTTTTATAAGGACACTAATCCCGTCATGGGGGCCCCACCCTCATGACCTCATGTAAACCTGGTCACTTCCAAAGGCCCGCCTCCTAAGACCATCCCACTGGGGGTTAGGACTTCAGCATATGAATTTGGGGGGACACAGACATTGTGTCAAGAGCACCTTCTATAACTTTTCACTAATATTAAAACAGTAAACATGACTGTCACAGGCTCACCTCATTTTGAGGCCTTGACTCGACTCAGCCATCCCAGGGCTCGGAGGAGGAAACTCGGGCTCAGAGAGGGGAAGCAGAGGGCCGGAGGTCACACAGCTGCAGAGGGGCAGGACCAGGATTAGAACCCGAGTGCCGATAAATTAAAATTCTTCTAAAAATTGCTGCTCAACATCCCCCCACCCCCACCTCACCTCAAATCTGTACCCCACCAGGGAGAGCCCCCAGCTTCGGCAGGAAGGTTCAGTGGATTCTAGGACTGCGTCAGAACCAGGTGAGCAGAGGGTGGTGACTCTGAGCACCCCTCCTCTGATTTTTCTGATCGCAGCCAATGAGGCTCTACCGAGCAGAGTGGGGAAGGTGGGCACAGACCTAAGAGGCCAGGGACAGTTCCCTGGGAAGAAGCGGGGGGCTGGGGGCTGCATTCCAAGAGGCAGGGACACCCCCCAGCAAAGGTTTGGTGGCTGGATCAGTCAGTGTGCTCGGGAAAAACTGGCTGTTCCCTTTCAGACTCCCCGCGGCGAAGGAGCTGTGATATGCACAGCGTGCCTAGCGGTCAGAGCGTGGAGGACCACGGGTATGTGCTCCAGGACAGAGCCCCCCAGCTGAGAACCCGCACACCCGGGCTGCCTCCTGCTTCCCATCACCTGCCTTCTCGCACCAGCATGGGGGTGGGGCTCTCCCATCCTCGGCCTGATGCCGACTGTCTCTGCCTCACTGCTCAGGTACAGCCCCGCCTCGCGGGTGGTCCGCTTCCTCAAGGGCGCAAATATTGGGCTGCGGCTGGCCGGAGGCAATGACGTGGGCATCTTCGTGTCCGGGGTGCAGGCGGGCAGCCCGGCAGATGGGCAGGGCATCCAGGAGGGAGATGAGATTCTGCAGGTGAGCGGGGGAGGCTGGTGGTGGGCCTGCTGGGTGGTACCCGAGTCTGTTACTGCTTGTGTGTCCTCCCCCGGTGACCCCCTGGGGACTGGCAAGACCCCCAGAGACATTCAAACATTTTAAGGGCTTCCCAGCCTGGGGCATGACCTTGATGATTGGGTCATGACCTTGTGCATGTCACATCCTTGTTGTCAATGTCATGACCTCGATGTTCAGCTCACCACCTTTCCCAGGTCACTGCCTCGTTATCGATGTCACAGTCTCCTTGTTTGTGTCACTGAGTTGACCGTGTCCTGACCATGTTGCCTGGGCCGCACCCTTGATCCCTGCGTCCATCCACAGTCCCTTTCTGTGCCACCTCCAGTCTCCCGTGTCCGGGTCGTGGCCTTATCCAGGTCGCGCCTTCGTGGTGTGTCTTTACCTCCATGATAATCAGTGTCTGTGACCTGCTGTCCGGGTCTGTATATTGTGTCCCTGTCACGACCGCATGTCTGTCTTGACTCTTTCAAGTATCACAAAATTCTCACCAGTGTCCTGGTCCTGTCACAGCTGTGACCCCTCATTCCCATGTCTCGATGTTGACAACCCACAGAGCCTCGGTTATGCCTGTACCGATTGCATTCCCTGTATCCTGGTTTCTGGGCCAGACCTTCACGTGTGTGTGTGTGTGTGTGTGTGTGTGTGTGTGTGTGCCCCTTTCGGAAAGTGCCCCTTTTGGGGCAGTGCCCCTTTCGGAAAGCCGTCCCCCAATCTCTGGGGCTCTTGACAGCAGCTCTGGAAGGAGTTGGGTGGAGGGCTTTGTCTGGAGGAAGAGCTGGGATCTTGTGCCCTTGTCCCACCCCTGCACCCTCTTCCCGGCAGGTGAATGGTACTCCATTCCAGAACCTGACTCGGGAGGAGGCTGTGCAGTTCCTGCTGGAGCTGCCCCCGGGCGAGGAGGTGGAACTGATGACGCAGAGGAAGCAGGACAGTGAGTGTGTGTGAGTGTATGTGCGTGAGTGTGTGAGAGTGTGTGTGTATGTGAGAGTGGAGCTGGGATCCACGGCCAGGCCCTGGGGAGGGGTCGGGTCTGGGCTGTGGCCCTGCTAGCTCAGGAAGCCTCCCTGTCCACAGTCTTCCGGAAGATGGTGCAGTCCGGCGTGGGCGACTCCTTCTACATCCGCATGCACTTTGAGATGGAGCCCAGCCCGCCGTCTGGCCTGGGCTTCACCCGCGGAGATGTCTTCCACGTGCTGGACACGCTGTACCCCGGCCCTGGGCAGAGCCACGCCCGCGGAGGCCACTGGCTGGCGGTGCGCATGGGGCGTGACCTCCGGGAAAAAGAGCGGGGCATCATCCCCAGCCAGAGCAGGTGCGGACCGCCCACTGGGACAGGGCACAGCATCACTACTTAGCATCCTTGGTGATTCCCTCTAGGGAGCCATGCAGAAGGCTCAGGGCTGACCAGTCAGCGCTTGTATGAGTTTCCTGCAGGTGCTGTAACAAATTACCACAAACCTAGGGGCTTTGAACAACACACTTTTATCCTCTCATGTTCTAGGGTCAGAAATGAGTCTGATGGGGCTAAATCCAGGCGTGGGCAGGGCTGGTTCCTCCAGAGGCTCCAGGGCAGCATCGGTTCCGCCTTTTCCAGCTTCTAGAGGCGCCGCATCCCTGGCTCGCGGCCCCTCCTGCATCCTCACAGCCAGCAGCGCAGCATCTCCCGTCTCTCTCTGCCTCTGACCCTCCCGCCTCCCTCTTATAAGAACCCTGTGATGACACTAGGACCCCCGGGGAATCCAGGGTCATCCCCATCTCAGGGGCCTTAACCCCACCTGCAAAGTCCCCTTTGCCGTGAGAGGTGACATATTCACAGGTCCCGGGATTCGGCCTTGGACATCTTTGGGGCTGTGATCCTGGACCCCGGACCCCGGTGCTCACTCATCTCCTCTCTTCTCTCCAGGGCAGAGCAGCTGGCCAGTCTGGAGGCTGCCCAGAGGGCCATGGGGGTCGGGCCTGGAGCCTCGGCGGGCTCCAGCACACGGGCCGAGTTCTGGCGGCTGAGGGGTCTTCGTCGGGGAGCCAAGAAGACCACCCATCGGAGCCGTGAGGATCTGTCGGCTCTGACCAGACAGGGTCATTACCCGCCATATGAACGCGTGGTGCTGCGAGAAGGTGGGCCAGGGTGGGAGGGGCCGAGGGGGGCCCTCAAGTAAGAGTGTTCAGAAGCCACAATCCTCACCTCTCTCCTTCCACCCAAAATACCCCCTTTTGGTTACTTTAGGATGAAAATACACACGCACAAAACCAGCACATAGATCCTTTCCCTACCCGAGAACCAGGGGTAAAAATACACCTCATTCAGATTTCAGGAAGGGAAGAGATTAAGCTCTTGCCCACAGCCTCAGGGCAGAAGGATTAAAACCAGGTGCTGAGGCTTTTTAAAGAAAATGGCAGGAGGGTGGGAATAGCAGGTGAGCCAGGACGGGAAAGGGCTGAGCTGCTTTCCAGCTGCTGGTCCATCGTCCAGACGAAAAAGACTCAAATATAAAAGACTACGTACTTAATTTCTACCCCCAGCCAACGAAAGTTTAGAAATCTGAACATATCAAGTTTTTAAGAGCAAGAGAGAAGGAGAGGAGAAAAAGAGAGAAGGGTCAGGTGTAAAGAGTGGTCTGCTTACTCGCTTTTCTCCGGCCAAGATGCCTTCTGCACCCACTTCCTCACTGGTAAAAGGGAGTATTGGTGAGGCCAGGGGTCAAACAAGCTCTTCCTGCAAAGGGCGAGACAGTATTTTAGGCTTTACAGGCCAGATGGTTTCTGTCCAAATGACTCAACTCTGCAGGAAGGCAGGAGAGAGGGGACATGCTGGATGTGGCTTTGTGCCAATAAAACTTTATTTACAAAAACAGGCAGTGGATCAGATGTGGCCTGAGGGTTGTAATGGTGGTTGCCAATCACTGAGTTAGCTGGGTTCAGCTGCTCTGACAGACCCCAAACTGTATAAACAAGAAGTTTCCTTTTCAAGTAACAGTCCCAGTATAAGAAGGCCAAGAGGTCTCACACCTTCCCTTGAAGGATACAACCCAGATTTCACACATCATTCTGCTTGCATCCCATTGGCTGGGATGTAGTCACATGGCCATCCTTAGCTTCAAGGGAGGCTGGGAGTTGTAGTCTTTAGCTGGGCAGCTATGGGCCTGGCTAGATCTACTATGGAGAAAGTGGAGAGGCAGTTGCACAAGAAGCTAGCAGCCTTTGCCCCGCATGGGATCCTGATTCTTGTCATTGATTCTCTGCCCTGCAGCCAGTTTCAAGCGCCCGGTGGTGATCCTGGGACCTGTGGCTGACATTGCTATGCAGAAGTTGACTGCTGAGATGCCTGATGAGTTTGAAATTGCAGGTGAGAAACCAGGTCCCATAGCAACCTCATTGGTGAATCATTTCATAACCCTTTCCCAGGTTGAGGCAGCTTGATAAGGGGGCTGCTAATGATGCTGTTTGGGGGAAAGAGTAAGAACAACCATGCCAAACATGAGGCAGATCAGCCGCCAGCAGCCCCTCCAACCCCTGGGCCAGAAATCCTCAAACAATCTTGCCACCCTTTACCTGGATAGAGCCTCAGAATCCTTCTTAACACAGTTCACCAAGCAGCCATTGCCAATGGAGCCAATTGGACAATTGCCAGTTGTCTGTCTGTTCAAGAAATTTGTCTGTTGAGCTATAGACACAGCATCGAACGAATACACAGGGTCTCCTGAGGAGACCAAAAATGAACAACTGCAGGAACAATTAAGCTAGAGTAGGGAATCAACAAATTACAGCTCCTGGGCCAAATATGGCTGTTTTTATTCAGCCTGCTAATTAAGAATGGTATTCAGAGACTTCCCTGGTGGTGCAGTGGTTAAGAATCCACCTGCCAATGCAGGGGACACGGGTCCGAGCCCTGGTCTGGGAAGTCCCACATGCTGCGGAGCAACTAAGCCCGTGTGCCACAACTACTGAGCCTGAGCTCTAGTGCCCGCGAGCCACAGCTACTGAGCCCATGTGCCTAGAGCCCGTGCTCCACAACAAGAGAAGCCACCACAATGAGAGAAGCACATGCACCGCAACGGAGAGTAGCCCCCCCCTCACCGCAACTAGAGAAAGCCCGTGTGCCACAATGAAGACCCAATGGCAGCCAACAATAAATAAATTTAAAAAAAAAGAATGGCATTGATATACTTTTTTATTTTATTTTATTTTTGAAATAGGTGTGGCTCTTTTATTTATTTATTTATTTTTGGCTGAGTTGGGTCTTCGTTGCTGCGCGTGGGCTTTTCTCTAGTTGCGGTGAGTGGGGGCTACTCTTTGTTGAGGTGCGTGGGCTTCTCAGTCCAGTGGCTTCTCTTGTTGTGGAGCATGGGCTCTAGGCGCACGGGCTTCAGTAGTTGTGGCACACGGGCTCAGTAGTTGTGGCGCACAGGCTTAGTTGCTCCATGGCATGTGGGGTCTTCCTGGACCAGGGCTCAAACCCGTGTCTCCTGCATTGGCAGGCAGATTCTTAACCACTGCGCCAGCAGGGAAGCCCAAGAATGGTATTGATATATTTTAAATGGTTAAAAAGAAGTTAAAACATTTTTTTTGTGACATGTGGAAAGAACTGAAAGCTGCAACTTGAACAGATACTTGTACATGAAGATTCATCATGATTCACGGCAGCTGAAAGATGGACACAACCCAAGTGTCCATCGACAGGTGATGGATAAATAAAACGTGCTCCATACACACCGTGGAATATTATTCAGCCTTAAGAAAGGAAGGAAATTCTGACACTCACTACAACATGGATGAACACTGAAGACATGATGCTCAGTGAAATAAGTCAGATACAAAAAGACACACACTGTCTGATTCCACTCACAGGAGGTCCCTAGAGGGGTCACATCCACAGAGACAGGAAGTAGATGGTGGGGGCCAGGGGCTGGGGGAGGGGGATGGGGAGTCAGTGTTTCATGGGGACAGAGTTTCAGTTTGGGAAGATGAGAAAGTTCTGTAGATGATGGTGGGGATGGTTGCCAAACAGTGTGAATGCACTTAATGCCACTGATCTGTGCGCTTAAAAATGGTTAAGATGGTACATGTTATGTTACACACATTTTACCACAACAAAGAGAAAAAAGGCAAGTATGCGTCCCCCTCCTTTTAGGCCCCAGCGTGCCTTCTCCCTCAGCTGCCATGCTAGCTAGGAGGGCTTCCTAGAGGAAGTAGTACTCCATCTCATGTCCTAGAGGACACATAGGGGATGGGAGAGTAGCTTCTTTCGGGTCACAGCCCAAGCAAAGGCCCAGAGTCGGGACCGAGCCTGGGAAAGTGAGTGTGTGGAGCACAGACTATGCATCCGTCTCCCCATCATGCCAGTCGTTGGCTCAGTGACTCTGAGCTGGTGACCGTATGTCCCTGGCTCAGTTTCCCCATCTGCCAGTAACAGCCACTCCTGTTCAGGAGGAGGAGGTGAGGGTCGTGGTCAGGAGGGGACCCAGTGTGGTGTCAGAGGCGGGGCCAGCAGGAGCTGCTGCTGCTGCTGCTGGCGTTAGGATTTCTCTCTAGGGCCATGGGGAGCCGTGGTGGGTTCTTGAGCAGGGGAGGGGCAGGGAGACCTGAATTTGAAGGGCCAGTGGACTGCCCTCCCGAAGCTGCCAGTCGCCTCTCCCCTCCACAGAGAGCATGTCAAGGACCGACAGCCCCTCCAAGATCATCAAACTGGACACCGTGCGGGTGATTGCAGAGAAAGTAAGCAAGGCTCTGCTGTGGGTCCCATTTCATGGATGGGGAAACCGAGGCCCAGGTCTCCAACCTGTTCTGGCCCCACACCCCGCAAGTGTGGTTTTCCCCCTCTTGGAGGCTTTGTGATGTGGGGGACTTGAGGGAGACAGAGCCTGCCCAGAGTCACACAGCAGCAAGTCCTGGGAAGAGGCAGAGACTCAAACTGGGGCTCTGGTGCTCAAGACACTGTGGCCTGGGCTACCACCAAGCCCCACCCCAACATGCTGGCCTGCAGATATGAGAGGCTGGGGTCCACTCTGACCTCAGACTCTTCATCTCTGTCTCTCTGATTCTTCACCTGTCTCTGATGCTCTGTCTCTGGGTGTTTTTCCCTCCACTGTCTGTCTCCCTCCCCCACGGCCCCCAACATTGGCCCGGCCCAGGACAAACACGCACTCCTGGACGTGACACCCTCAGCCATTGAGCGCCTTAACTACGTGCAGTACTACCCAATCGTGGTCTTCTGTGTCCCCGAGAGCCGGACAGCCCTCAAGGCACTGCGCCAGTGGCTGGCCCCCGCCTCCCGCCGCAGCTCCCGCCGCCTCTACGCTCAGGCCCAGAAGCTGAGGAAGCACAGTGACCACCTCTTCACAGGTGGGGCGGGAGCTCAGGGTCTGGGGTGGGTGGTGGGTCCTGGCCTGAGTCTCCCAGCCATGCTGATACCCCTCCCCACCACCCGCAGCCACCATCCCCCTGCAGGGCACAAGCGACTCCTGGTACCAAGAGCTCAAGGCTATCATCCGTGAGCAGCAGACGCGGCCCATCTGGACGGCCGAGGACCAGGTACCTGTGAGGGTTTGGGAACAGTCGCAGTTAGGGCTGGGTTAGGGGCCATGGCCAAGGCCCAGATTTGACCTGAGGCTAGGATCTGGACTTGGTTCCTGGGGTGAGATGGGATTGGGGTCTCCTCCTGACGCTGGAGGCAGGGTTGGGGCTCAGCTCAGATTTGGGGTCTCAGTCTGGACCAAGGTCAATGGTCAGAACTCACCTTGGGGTCAAGGGTTAAGGCTCAATTTGAGGTTGAGGACTGGAGTTTGGAAGGTGGTGTCCCGGGTCCGGGGTTTTCTCTAAGATCGGGGAGGGCCGGGGCTCGGCTCAGCCAGGCCATGTGCACCCGCAGCTGGACAGTTCCTCAGAGGACAACCTGGACCTCCCTTACCGCAGCCTGGCTGACAGCTCCGCGGATCTGAGCTGCGACAGCCGGCTCAACAGCGACTATGAGACAGACGGTGAGGGCGGTGTCTACACGGATGGCGAGGGCTACACGGATGGCGAGGGTGGGCCCCACATGGACGTGGACGAGGGGCCCCCGGCGCCAGCCCTGGCCCGGTCCTCGGAGCCCGTGCTGGAGGATGAGCCTCGGATCCTGCAAGATCACGGGAGATCCTCGGGTCACCAGGGGACCCAGGTGAGCAGAGCACCAGGCTGGCCCCAGCAAGGGTCTCGGGATGGGGCTGAGACACCTAGGGAGCCTATTTTCTGCCAGGATGTCGAGGAACAGATACTTCCCCGACCAGATCAGTAGCTTGGACCTGGATCTAGGGTACTTGAACCACTGAGTCACTTAAAGCAAATATTTAACCTCTGCATGAGTTTGCTTATCTGAGATACAGGGATTGATGGTAAAGTCTTGATGTCACAAGCTTGTTATTTTGTTGTTGTTGTTTTGTTTTTTGGCCATGCAGCTTGTGGGATCTTAGTTCCCTGACCAGGGATCGAACCTGGGCCCCCTGAAGTGGAAGCTCAGAGTCCTAACCACTGGACCGCCAGGGAATTCCCACAAGCTTGTTGTTTAAACAGAATACACTTAGTCCAAGTCCCGGCCCATGGGAGTCGGGTGTTTAACAATAACAAATATTGACTTAGCACTTATTCTCTGTGCGGCTGCCTCAGCCTCCAAGGTGCCTTTCTGTGAATTTGACAAATTCCTCCAGACCCTCTCTAGGGAAATGTAAAAATGTACGAGTCTATGATGTCTCTGGTAGAATGGTGCTCCGTGGGGTTGTGCAATACCCGACCTGCTCAACTGTCCATGGCATCCTGATTATGGGGCAGGCTCTCCTCTAAGCCCTTGACATATACGAATTCATTTATGAACTCCTGACAACAGCCCTCTGAGGAAAGTCACAGATGGGAAACCCCACTCCCCCTTTGCTGACAGGCTGGGAGATCACAGCCAAGGCCTTCCCCTGTCCCAGGCTGTTTTCTCATTTAAAATTGGGGATGAGCTCCAGACTTCTGTGGGGGCAAGGAGAAAGCCTGTGGGTAGCACTGTCGGGGGCAAAGGTGGGGAGGTGGGATGAAGTGGTTACTCATCCCAGTTTATCATACTTGGGGGATAAGTGTTAACCTCCTTTCTCCCTCTGCAAGGTGGATGGCCGCCACCCACAGGGTCAACGGCAACAGGACAGCATGCGGTAAGAGCCCCTGTACTCCACATTGGGGGACCTCAACCCTCCCCCTGGGACTCAGGGTGTGGGGTGGAGAAGAGACCTAGAACCAAGCTATGCCTTCGTGGTGTTGGGAGCCTACTGAGTGAGACAGAGCCAGACAGAGCTACTCCAAGCCCCATATAGTCAGCGCCATGGGAGTAGGAATCCTCTTCCTGGGAGGATTGGGAGGGGTCCCTGAAAGAGGAGAATTTGGAGCGGGCTTTGAAGGATGTATAGAAGTTTGTCAAGTCTTGCTCATCTCTGACTGCACCCCCTGTGCCTAGCCCAGGGTCAACTCAGATAATGGTAGGTAAGTCCCCACCGTCCCCACCCACAGCCTCTGTTCTATTTTCTGATCCCCAGGACATATGAGCGGGATGCTCTGAGGAAAAAGTTTACACGAGCCCGAGATGTGGAGTCCTCTGACGAAGATGGCTATGACTGGGGACCGGCCACTGACCTGTGACCCCTCCCAGGTGGCCAGCTGGCCTGTCCTCCCTTTTTCTCCCTGGAGCTGAGACTCAGCTTCCCACACAGAACCTGGGAACCTGCCTCCCTCTGCCCGGTCTTTAATAAATGGAGTATTTTCACAGCACTGGCTTCTAGTGACTTCCAGGGACAAGGGGCCAGAGTAGGGTGCTGTCTTTCCTCCCTCAACCCCACAGACCCAGATCTGAGACTTTGCCCATTCAATAAGCTTTTAATTTTTTACATAAGAAAATAATATAGAACCAAGAAACTTTTGGGGCCCTGGCCAGCCGAGGAGGGTCCGCGGACGGAGTTCCAGGGCCGGCGGGCGCTAAGGCACAGTGGTGGGGGGAAGGTGGCCGGTCACAGGTACACCGGCTGCTCCTGGCCTGTGAGCAGGCGGTAGGTGGCAGCAGGCATCGTCTTGATGTGGACCTGGGGGCGGAGAGGAGGCGGCAGCTGGAGGCGGCCTCCTCCCACTCAGACCCCGCCCACCCACCCCCACACCCCGCGCAGCGCACCTCAATGTGGGCCTCCGTGAGCAGCTCAATGATGCGGGCGTGGGGCGTGGCCACCACACTCTGCCCGTTGATCTCAATGATGCGGTGCCCCACGCGGACGCCCCCGCGCTCGGCAATGCCACCCCGGAGGAGGCTGCAGATCTGCGGGGACAGGAAGGGCCACGCTGCCCAGGGGGCCACGCCTGGGGCCGCCCACCCCCCACCGGGTCCGCGGGCTGGGGACTCACTATGCCGTCCTCCACGCAGAAGCCCAGCTGCTCGCGGACGTGGGGCCGGCGGATGATGGCCGTGGTGACCGGCGGGCAGTGGACGATGCTGAGGGTCACCAGCGTCTGAGACTTCACCTCCTGTACAGGATGGGGGCTGTTGGCCTGGCTGGGCCTCCGGTGGGGCTGCCAAACTTCCTGTTGGGCTTCAGCCCCTCCTGGGCCTGTTTACCCACTCATAAAATGGAACCTATAGATTCTACAAGACCCCTTGAGAAGTGGTTAAGAATGCAGGCCAGAGCTGGGTGGCCTTGGAGTCAGAGCTGTGCCACCTCTCACCTCCCTGGGCCTCAGTTTCCTCATGGTCAAAAGCAAGGTTCTAGCAGTGCCCACAAGGCAGGGTTACAAGCACTCAGTAACACACTGCGTGAACCGCGGCAGACTTGCCCTTCTGGCCTGGCCAGGCCCCTCCCCATCTCTGGACCTCAGTCTCCCCATCTGGGCAACGAGGGTCAAGACTCAAGAATACACTTGCCGCCTCATGGCACAGAGGACAGGCCTTGTGTTCCAATCCTGCTCCCGCACCAGAGTGGTGTCCCTGGACTTACCCTCTCTGAGCCTCGGTTTCCCAGAGTGCACGGGTGCGGGTAGGACTTGAAGCTCTACTTGCCCCTTCTGGACTGAGACACAGAGACCTGGCCTCCGGCTCACTTTCCCGGCCGCGTGGGGAGGGGGGGACTGCCATCTGGGGGGCCCTCGCAGGCCCTCTGCCCCAGCCACCCCGGAGGACTCACGCGGACGGCAGCCTGGCAGGTGGCCAGGGGCAGCCCCACCAGGCTGGTCCCGTTGATGGCAGTGATGCGGTCTCCAATGCTGAGGGCCCCTGAGCGCTCGGCGGGGCCCCCGTGCAGCAGGTTGGCGATGACGGCCGTGGGCAGCAAGGAACCCCAGCCCGACTCCACCAGGGCTACGCCCAGACCCTCACCCCGGCGTTTCTCGATGCACACCTGGGGGGTCACAGGTGGCACTTGAGGGCTGCTTGGAGGAGGCAGGAGGAGGTGGGTGGGGGGCGCGGGAGGGCTTCAGGGCCACTTGGTGGGCCGGGGTGGGGGACCCACTTGCTCACCTCCCTGCAGTTCTCGCTATTGGAGAAGTGGTCGAGGTCCCCGTTGTGGAGGTGGCCGGGGCCCGTGGCACCCTGGCTCTGCTGGGAGCCCACCTGGCTGGGGTTGATCCCACTTTCCCGCAGGAACTGGCTGTAGGCCACGGCAAAGGCCTGGCCGATGGCCTGGGCGATGAGCTGGGCCTGTGGGGTGGGCGGCACCTCTCTGGGGGTCCCACCCACCTCCTTCAGGTCCCCCCCAGCCACTGACATCCCTACTACCAGCCCATCCACCCCCAAGTGGGACTGGCTTGCCAGCCGCTGGCCGAGCATCTAGGGGGAGGGGAAGGGAGACAGGCCTGGGGCAGGGAGGGTTTGGGGAGACGGCTGCCAGTCTCAGGCTCTTACAGGAAGGCCTGGAATATACGGCTCAGGGCCTTCAGGAGGGTGGGGACGGAAGGACGCTGGGGTGACAGTGCGACCAGGTGGGGCTCTGGTGGAGAGCAGGGGCCGCTGTGAGTTCGCCCTCGCCCTCAGGACACCCGGAGCCCGCTGCTCACGTCCTCTGAGTGGAAAACGTGGCAGATCATCTTGTAGAGCCGGCGGCTGTGGGGCTGGGGTGCCGGCCGCCGGGCCAGCCGCCGCCGGGCCATGAGCACCAGGACGCTGCCGATGTCAGCGATGTAGGAGATGGTCTGCAGGGCGTGGTCCATCAGGGCCTCCTGGAGGGGGTGGGGAAACCAGGCTGGGTGGGCTGCGGGGGCCTCGCTTGGCAGTGGAGGCGCCCACGCCCCAGAGGACAGGCCTGGGCCCCGTACCTGGGAGTCAGCCATCAGAACCTTGACCCTCTTGGTGGAGACGAAGAGGTCTACCTCTGTCATCGGCTGGGTCTCCCCATCGGGGGCCTGTGGGGGGCGGGGTGGGACGTGGAGGCCCCCAAAGACCCAGATTCTGACCCGCCAGGCTCAGAGGGCCTCGGGGGACCCGGCCTGCAGCCCACCTACCCGCCCACCCACCTGCTGGCCCCTGGCTTCACCTTGACGCGGTCCATGGCCTCCTGGGCCTGCGCCATGCGCGTGCTGGGGGGTGGGTTTCGCTCAGACACCAGCTGGGTGGAGCCCAGGTACTTGGCCCCGAATATGACACCATCTATGAGGTCTTCGTGGTCACAGGGGCCGGATGCTGAGGGCGACAGCAGAGGCAGGTCAGCCCCCTAGAACCTCTGCCAGGCTCGTCCACCCCTGTGGGCTCTGCCCAGAGCCCTGAATGGTCTGGAAGCACAGAGAGTTCTGCCCCGCGGCTTGGCACTTGGAGCCACACACGTCTGCCCACGGTCCCAGAGCCACCCCATCAGCCGGAGCCACAGATTAGTGGCTCGGCCCTCATGGATGTAGAGCCCTCCGTCAGTCTAGAGCTGGCTCTGCCCACAGCTCAAGGACTCCCAGGCAGAGGACGCGGTTTCAGGAGCAGGCTCTGTATCCAGAACCAGTGCCAGAAGCAGCTCTCGTGCCCACAACCAGCGCCACCCTGTGTGGCTAGAATTCCAGGAGTCAGGCTAGAACCAGACAGTCCCACTCCTATTTCTAAAACCCTTGACATTATAGAACCACAGTCAACTCTGCTGGATGGTTCTGGAAGCCCAATGAATCTAGAGCCAGTCAGCTCTGCCCACTGCTCTAGAATTCTCTATCGGCCCAGGACCACAGACAACTCTACCCCGTGGTCATAGAACTGCCCAGACAGAGTAGAAAGGGGCAACTGTCGACATACCTCAGACTCTCAAACTGTCCAGAAACCCAGGTGGTTCCTGATCTGTGATTCTAGAACTCCCTGACACGTCTCAAACCACAGAATTCTGCCTGGGATTTTAGAAACCAACACTGCTCCAGAATCACACTTTTCCACTACGTGATTCCAGAATGTCTTGATCAATATAGCATTGGGAAGCTCCTCCTGTGGCTCTAGAATCCCCTCAATAACTCACAAACGCAGATGCACTGGGCAATTCTAAGAATTATCTGAACAATCCAGAAAGAACAACTCTGCTCATGGTTCTAGAATCCCCCCAACCCAGCTCAGAACCACAAAAAGCTTTGCCCCCATGGCTCTAGAATTCCCTGAGCAACCTAGAGCCAGACAGCAGTGCCAGTGATTCTAGAATATTCTAATCAATAGCTATTGCTTTTTGGAGAACCACAGGCCACAGGGAATGAAACCACATTCCCGTGAACTTAAAGGATAGCCAGTTCTGCCTGCTGTCCTTCATGATCTAAGCATTCCAGAACAACAGAAAACTCTGCTCTGGGTTCTAGAACTGCACCATCCAATATGGTAGCCACCAGGCACATGTGGGTATTGTGCACTTGAAATGTGGCTGGTCTGGACTTAGATGTGCTGTAAGTGTAAAATGCACACCGGATTTAGAAGCTCTCATTAAAAAAAAATGTAAAATTAAAAACTGTTGATTATATGTTGAAATAACATTTTAAATGTATGGGCTTAATTTAAATGTTATTAAAGTTAATTTTAAGTGTTTGCTTTTTTAATGTGGGTAACTAAAAACTTTCAAGTGACATGTGGCTCAAATTCTATTTCTGTTGTATAGCTGTAGAACTTTCTTGAATTGGACAGTTCTGCCCAGTTCTAGTACAGCTCCTAAAGGTCTAGAACCAGAGATAAATTCTATTCACTCCATGGTTTTAGAACTCCCCAGTCTAAGTAGAACCTGACAGCTCTGTTCATCATTCCAGAACACCCTCATCAGCTGAGGTCACTTTAATCTAGAACCACAGGCAAAATGCTAGGCTCTGGAACTCTCTAGGTGAATCACAGCTCCACCCATGACTCTAGAACCTTCTTGGAACTACAAGTTCAAACCAGCTTCCTTTCCCACAACCACAGAACTTGTTCTTTGACCTAGAGCCTCAGATAGTGTGGGGGAGAATGTTCTAGAACATTCCAGGTGGCCAGAACAGGTACTTCTCATGCCTTGAGAGCAGATTGGCAAACTTTTCTGCAAAGGCCCAAACAGTAAATATTTTTTATTTTGTGGGCCAGATGGTCTCCATTGCAACTACTCAGTCTGGCCGTTGTAACATGAAAGCTGCCACAGACAACATGCTAATGAATGGGCATGAGTCTGTCCCGATAAAGCTTTATTTATAAAACTTTACTTGAAATTTGAATTGCCTATCGTTTTCACCTGTCAAGAAATGTTCTTCTTTCAAGTTTTTTCAACCATTTAAAAATGCATGGGGGCTTCCCTGGTGGCCCAGTGGTGAAGAATCTGCCTGGCAATGCAGGGGACACAGGTTCTAGCCCTGGTCTGGGAAGATCCCACATGCCATGAAGCAACTAAGCGCGTGCACCACAACTACTGAGCCTGTGCTCTAGAGCCCGCAAGCCACAACTACTGAGCCCACATGCCACAACTACTGAAGCCTGTGCGCCTAGAGCCCGTGCTCTGCAACAAGAGAAGCCACCGTAATGAGAAGCCCGCGCACCGCAATGAAGAGCAGCCCCTGCTCACTGCAACTAGAGGAAGCCCATGAGCAGCAATGAACACCCAACACAGCCAAAAATAAACTTAAAAATAATAATAAAATAAAATAAAAATAAAAATGCATGGGACTTCCCTGGCGGTCCAGTGGTTAGGACTCGCGCTTCCACTGCAGGGGTTCGATCCCTGGTTGAGGAACTAAGATCCCACATGCTGCACGGCATGGCAAAAAATAAATTAATTAATTAAAAAATAAATAAATAAAAATGCAGAAGCCGTCTTAGCTCACAAAACATACCAGAAAGTCCACGGATGGTAATTTACCAACCCTTGCTCTAGAATCAAGTCAAGTGCTACAGTTTGCCAAGTCTGTCCTAACACTCCCTATTCATTCTAGAACATTCTCAGGACTGTCTCTCTTCTTTCAGTTGTCTGGAATCTACTCGAACCCGACCTCAGAGTCTCTCTAGAAGCAACTCGTTACTGGCAAACTTTGTGCCAGGTTTTGGGAGCTTGAGTCGGGCTGTTCTGAAACCCCGAAGTCCCTGGGGCCAGGGTGGGCGGGACACTCACCCTCCTGGAGGGCAGGGTAGGAAGCCAGGGTCTCGGGGCTCTGGAAGAAGACAGAAGAAGGGTAGGCCTGAGTCCTCCTGTTTGGCTCCCAGCAGTGGAGCGGTCTGGGGGGGCGGGGCGGGCTCTACCTGGGCACTGGCAGGTGGCTCTTCAGAAGTGACCAGAGGTGCTGTCTCCAGCCAGAGCTCTGGGGAGCTGCTTGAGCTCCTGCCCTCGTCCTGCTCGACAGAGGCTCCTTCTGCCCACTCCTGGGGGGCCATATCCCCCTCTGGGTCGTCAGGGGGCTGCAACAGGCGAGGAGCAGGGTCCGGAGGTTCCTGGGGACCTGACTGGGAAGGAGGGCGTTCGTCTTGCTGCAAGAGGCTCAGCAAGTCTTCCCGGCCAGCCTCGGCGGACAAGAGCCCATGGGCATCGGTGATGTCCTGAGAAGCCAGGCCATGGCCAGTGGCAATGTGCAAGGGGCACGGGGGTCCGTCTGGGGACAGGCCCACCAGATCACCTGGCAGAGCTTCAAACTGTTGCAGCAGGTCCTGAATATTTAGCCCGTCAAGCTCCATCTGACTCAGGCTGCCGGGGCCTCCTGGTGCCGGGTCCCACGGGCAATCAGGGGTGAGGTCCTGAGAGGGTGAAAGTGTGTCCCTGGGCTCCTCCAAGTCCATGGCTGGAGGTCCTGGAGGGGGTTGGGAGGTTGTCAGGAATTCCATGCCTGGACCCTGGGCTCAAGCCAGCATCTGAAAGAGAGAATCAAAGATGAGATCTCCTGGCTTCCAATTTGGTACCAGGCTCTCACCTGGTATGTATTCATACAGAACACATAATTTAATCCCCATCATACCCCACAAGGAAGGTTCTGCTATGATCCTCATTTTACAGACGAGGAAACTGAGGTGCAGAATGAGCAGCTGCAAGGCTGTGGCTTCCCAGGCTCCAAACCCCGGGGGATTCCCCTGTACCCGTTGCTCCAGACCTCTCCCCATCCGTGGACCCTGTTCACCCCAGCCCTGGTTCTTCCAAGTCTTCCTCCCCGGAGATGTGGAGGCTGGAGACATACTCTGACTATATAGACCCGCCCGGTGTAGGTCGCCGAGACCCAGGGCTCAAGACCTCAGTCCAAGACTTGAGACCCAGAATTTCAGACTTAATACTACAGTTCCAAGATGCCAGAAAGCGGACTCTCATCTCAAAACCTCCAATGCCACCCTCAAGATCGACCCCAGACTCAGACCCCAGACTGAGGTCCACTCAGACCCAGCCTGAAGACACAACTCGAGCCTAAAGCTGAGTTAAGACCCCAGTCCTCTAGCGGACCCCAGACTCAAGACTTCAGACCCGTGACCTCAGGCGCTGGCTCCAGACCTCGCTCTGCTCCGCCGGCACACTCACTTCCCAAACCGAGGTGGCCTCAACCCGCGCGGCCCCCAGAACCCCGCTCCTGGCTTGTCCGGTCCTGCCAGTCGCCGCCGCCGCTCGCCAATTCCCGGACTGGGCGCTGGCAGATCTGTCCGCGCAGCACTCCTGGACCACTCCTGGGCATGCGCACGCCCGCGGGGCTTGCTGGGAAGTGTAGTTCTCTCAGCCAGCCTGGCCGCGCGGGGGCGTTAGATGTTGGGACCGTGAGTTCGAGTCCGGAACCTTCATTTACGCACAGTGAAAGCTCGGGCTGGCTTCTGAGCCTGTTTCCTGAACTGCAAAGTGCGGTTTAAAGCCACTGCTTGACTGCTACGGCTTTGCTCATTATTCCAAGGGATGGCAGATGGGAAGAAATAGGACTGGAAAATACTAAAGGAGCGTGAAAGGCGGACTCTTTCGACTCCAGGGACACCGGAAGCGACGCGGGGACCATACTGTAGACAGACCTCCGGTGTGGCACTCAGTAGGGCGGCCGAATGGCTCGCCTGGCTTAACTTTACCTCCCTAAACTTCCGGCTTCCTCAGTTGTAAACTGGGTATAATAATAGCACCTACCTCCTAATTAAGCGAAATCGAGCTGGTTACAGATTTAGCAATAGATTTAGAAAATAATGAGCCTAATAATGGTGTTAACTTTTATTAGTTTTAGGTTTTCAGTAATTGCTCATTGACTAGAATCAAGGATGTATAAGTTGTGATACTTAAAGTAAGTGATAAGTAACTGAAGGGCAAGAAGTCGGACATCCTTTGGAAGTCGCCTCGTGCAGTACCTGGGGATATCTACAAAAGTTTAAAGAAATCACAATTAACGTATGCTTACGGCCGGGATAATACATTTCCCATAAATCTCTAGGAGCCTACAACTCCCAAGCACCCCTCGGCCGCAGACGTCCTCCGGAAACGTGCACGTGCAGGCGGCCGGGATACGTCATGGCGGCCAGGCGCCTCTTAGGTGCTACGTGGAGCTCGGCCGGCTGGCGGGTTCGGGAGCTCCCGGACCCCGCCGCTTCTGTAAGACTCCATGTACGAGATTATGCAACCAAGAGACCGGGTGAGCTGGGTTAGGAGGGACCAAGATGAGAATGGTAGGGACATTGGGGAGTTGGTAGTGCGCAAGCGCTGGTTGGGGAGGCACGTCCTAGAGTCAGCGCGCAAGCGTAGAGGCTAAGCTGTTTGCGCAGGCGCAGTTTGAGGTACCTAGGGCGCGATTGGACTCAGTGCGCAGGCCCAAGTTTTTTTGTTGTTGTTTTTTTTTTAATGTCGGAGTGGAGGTAGGAGTAGGTCATGGACTTGAGTCCCTATGACGTTTCTGCTTCCAAATTAGTCGCCTTTGGCAGGTTATCACCAGAAATTGGGGCCCATCTAAGTATTAAAACCAAAACAAGGTTATTTAAATTTTCTCTGGATACAGCCTTGCCCGATCTCCTTTGTTGAAAGGAGGGATTTGGCAGACGTGAGGTTTTAAAGACACAGAGCAGCCAGCGGAGGCTCTTTTTTCGTGAGATAAACAGAAGGAATGAAAATGGGATTGAAGAGGAATGACTTGGTTACTCTGAATATCAGTGTCATTTAATGCACTATCCGTGTCCCAGTTAAAATCATTTTGAATGCAGCAGACAGGGTCCAGCCAGGGCAGAAAGGGACGGCTGGCCTCCCGAGGGTGGAGCTGGGCTGAAATGATTCTCCCCCACCGTAGTCATTAAGGGGGGCAAAGGCGCTGTGGTCGGTGAGGCCCTGAAGGACCCAGAGGTGTGTACAGACCCCATCCGGCTCACCACGCACGCCATGGGTGTCAACATCTACAAGGAGGGCCAGGATGTGGTCCTGAAGCCGGATTCCGAGTACCCAGAGTGGTGAGTGTGCCAGGACTGGGTAAGGAGGGCCTGGCTAACCAAATCTGAGGATCTGGGAGGGCTTCCCTGGGGAGGTGGTGTGTGAGTCGACCTGAGTGGGTGGACAGAGCTTTAGAGGTGGGCAGGAACAGCCAGTGCAAAGGCTCCAGGCAGAACTGCACCTGGTTTCTTAGTGGACCCCGGGAGGCAAGATGGAGAGTAGGGGGAGACAGGGCAGGAACTTGATGGAGCCCAGCTTTCAGGGGGCTGCAGGGGGAATTTTGCTCTTGGCCCTGAGAGCAGTGGCAGGATACAGAAGCTGTTGCCACGTGCCAATCCTTCAAGCTGGGGAAGGTTTAGAAAGGTTGAGCGAGTGGGTGGGGAGGCCTTACAGGTGGGCAGGCGGCACGGACAAAGGCCAGGAGGCAGGTTTGGCGTGCGCCCACCTCAGATCCCAGCACCCTTGGGATAGGGGCGCTCCCTTGTTCCACAACCTGGCACCCCCTTGTTCCATGTCCTCAGGGTGGGGAGGGACTGCCCTGAGGTCAGGGGGTCTGGGATGGGGGAGCCGCGGGGAAGGGGGCTGCTCTGCAACCCTGACTCTGCCCACTCCCCATCAGGCTGTTCCAGATGAACGTGGGTCCCCCCAAGAATCTGGAGGATCTGGACCCTGAGACCCGGGAGTACTGGCGGCTGCTGCGGAAACACAACATCTGGCGCCACAACCGGCTGAGCAAGAATCAGAAGTTCTAGCGGGAGAGGGACCAGAGCATCCTGACCCTCCAGTGACCTGGAGGAGATGCGGTGGGTCGGTGGGGGGGTACCTCCCCCAGCCCACCCCCTGGACTTTTTATTTTCTGGAAAAACACACTTCTCCGAGAACAGAGGAGACTACCACCCTCACTGGGGTTACTGGGTGGCCCCTGCATTGAAGCTGAATCAGGGCCCTGGGGGCCAATAAAGACTTCTTGGGGCAATTGCTGGCAGGCTCCAGATGCCTCTGGGTGTTGTCGTATGTCAGGGCCAGGAGGGACTTGGGGGAGGCAGTGGGGAGGTGGGCACTTCAGACCCAGTGGTCCCATGGCCCAGCCTCCACCCTCAATGATTGCTGGGCGTCTGCAGGTCCATCATCCCCTCCCGGCCTCACTGAGCTGCTCACCCTCATTCCTGGAATTCCTAGTGTTGCCCAAGAGGCCCCAACCTCCATCCTCGAGGGGGAGGGTTTTCTAGCCAAGCCGCTCTGGGTTGCACTGGACTCACCTGAATCAAGTCATCCGGAGCAGAAGAGAGTCTTTGTGAGCTTCAGGAACTGAAATGTCCAGGGGTACGGTCTGACTTCAGGCACGGCTGGATCCAGGTGCTTCAGTATTCAGCTATGTGGCTCTCCATCTCTGGGTCCTTTTAACTCCAGTGGGTAGTTCCCTCGGGCAGGAGTGGCTCCAGGGCTTCTAGCTGACACCCCCTATCCAGTTCAGCAAGCCCAGCCAGAAGAAAGGGACTTCTCATTCCTTTCTGCCAGGGTCACAGGGGTTATCTTCATTGGCCAGTCACTTGAGCTGAGGGACCTGGGCCTACTCATCATTCTCCTTTCCATCCACCGCCACTGGTGCCCACCAGATTGAAGGAAGCTGGAGGACACACACAGTGCCAGGACCACACTGCCTGGGGGGCTGGATCAGGGCCCTCTCGCCCTCCAGGCTCCTCCAGAGCTGGACAGGTAGGGCAGGGCAGGGTTCCTGAGGCTAATTCTGTCTGGTCCCAGGAAAATGAGGGCCCTCATCCTCTTAGGAGGACTCTGCCAGGCGGATTAGCCCACACCTGCCCTCGCTGGTGGCCTGTTCTGGGCAGGCGGATCGTCCCAACCCTCCCATGGTTCCCCATGGCTCTCGGTAAAAACAGAAGTTGTAATGGCCACGGGCCTCCTCACTGTTCATCCAACGTGCCAAGCATGGTGCTGCCCCTGGGCCCTCTGCCTGCGCCGCTCTTCCCCCAGATGTTCTCAAGGCTCCCTCTTTCACCTCCAGGCCTTTGCTCTGATGTTGCCTTCTCATTGACGCCTCCCCTGACTACCCTATTAAATTGCAACCCTGCCACACATTCCTGATCGCCCTTCCTGGTTTTATTTTTCTCCCAAGCACTTACCACCAGCAGGTGTTTCATGTTCTACTTATTTTTAAAATCATGGTTCTTGTCTCTCTCCCACTGGAGTGGCAGCTCCACTAGGGCAGAGACTTTTCTCTGCTTTGTTCAGTCGGGTCCTTATCGTAAGTTGGATGGGTGGACAGATGATTGGATGGATGGTTGGCCTGGCTGCTGCAGTGTAGACAGCACACAGGCCATCGGGTTCATGTGTGAGGTGCCACCTGAGGTTGGAGGTGAGCGGGCCAGCTGAGAGCCCCAGTGGGCAGGCGATCTGGGTGTGAGGACCTAGAAGTGAAATTCCTGGAATGTCCTGGTACCTGTGGTAACTTCCTGGACAGAGCCTGGAGCGAGTGGGGTGCTGCCCCCAACCAGAACACGGCACTCTCCTGTTCTGACCCTGGCTGCCCCATCCCATAAGGAGGTGCCCTGTCATGTGGGCACTGGGCCAGCCCCAGGCAGCAGTGACATCCCATTCCTTGCCAGCTCCCCCCTTCCTCCAACCTGGAGTGCAGCTCAGCCCCGGGAAGGGTGGCCATGATGCCTTCGTGAGCAGGACCAACACCCCCCCATCCGAACAGGTGGGGCCCCAGGACGGTCCTTGGAGGCTCCCAGGGGGCGGTGTTTTCCACCAAGGCAGGCCTCAGCTGTGGCGCATCTCAGGTGGGGTCGGCAGGGACGTGGTCAAGGACACACTCTGGGCTGCAGGTGACAAATGTCTGCTCAAACTGACTTAAGCAGAAGAGGGAATCCACTGGCTCAAAGTGCAAAGTGTGGGCGGGGATGGGGTCCTGGGGAGGCCCCCCTTGTGGCTTGGGTTCCTCTGTGCTGAGCAGCCTCACTCTTCTGAGCAGATCCGTTTGCCCAGCGGCTCGTACTCTCCCAGTTCCAAGTCCCGGGAGAAACAGAATTTCTTTTCCCAAACGGTTTCAACAAAAAGTCGTGGGCCTGACAGCACCCGTGTCCCCTGCAATGGCAGGCGGATTCTTAACCACTGCGCCACCAGGGAAGCCCTGTGTGGTCAGTTTTTGACAAGACTTACCTGATCTTACAGGTGTCGCCCACCCCGCCCCCGCCAAGGCTCAGAACCCGTGTTCTAGATGGTGTGGATGGAGATGTTACCTGTTGCTCTGTGCAGTCATGGCCCCCAGCCCCATGTGGCCAGGACAGCTGAGGAGCGCAACATGTAACTTGTTGTCACCAGTTTGAACTTCCCAGCCACATGTGGCTGGTGGGGGGTCCTAGTGGACTGTTCCAGAAATCCGAGCTGGCCCCTCTGCTCCAGCCGGTCTCGCTGCCTCTTCTCTGACCGGGAAACTCCCAACTTGTCACCAGACATCGTTGCCTCCGGTCACCTCTAGCTCCCTTGCTCTGCAAACCCGATGCATCCTGAGCTTGGCCAGTTCTAGGGCTTCTGTAGCAACTGTTCATTCCCCTTGAGGGGACAGTGGGGACAAAGCCCAAGCGGCTGGAATGAGCTGGGGATGAAAGAAGAGATGGTGGAAGCTGAGGCCATGTGGCCAGGGGCGGCCTCGACAAGACAGGAAAACTTGTCTTCAGGCTAATGTACCCCAAAGTCACCCTGGGACCTGTGGACATGTCACCTCACGGGGCAGAGGAGACTTTGCAGGTGGGGTTAAGTTGAGGCCCCTGAGACAGGGATGACCCTGGATTCCCCGAGGGGCCCACTGTCATCCCAGCGTCCCTATAAGAGGGAGGCGGGAGGGTCAGAGGCAGAGAGAGACGGGAGATGCTGTGCTGCTGGCTGTGAGGATGCAGGAGGGGCCGAGAGCCAGGGAGGCGGCGCCTCTAGAAGCTGGAAAAGGCGGGAACCGATGCTCCCCTGGAGGCTCCGGAAGGACCCGCCCTGCCCACACCTGTGAGACCCACACAGTAGGGGTGAGGAGGGGGTCCAGGCAGCTGGGGAGGGACCCTGCTCCCCCTGGGCAAGGCAGACCCTCTGCTGCCTGCAAAAAACAGTCTGGGGTGCCTGGGCAGGTGAGGGGCGAGGGTTCTCCCAGCTCCCGTGCCCTGGCTTTGGGTCGGAAGAAAAGCCAGCAATGACCACCCGACCAGGGGTGGCGGGGCAGCTGAAAAGGGGACCGGTGTGGCCGATGTCCTAGCACCGCCCTCCCCAGCCACCTGTCAGCACTGGCCCGGGCCTACAGGGTCAGCTCAGCCACACCCTCTCCCCTGCCCCTGCGCCGGGCCGCGAGGAGCCCCCGCTGAGCTCCCGGCGTGGACCCCACTGACAGGTCCTCATCTCTCCCAGGAAGGACGTGGGCACACCTGGCATCAGCCCCGCCCCCACCCGCAGAGTCGGCAGGGGCCTCCAAGGGAGCTGCGGGGACTGCGCTGAAGGCACCCAAGTGTGCCGGCTTTCAGAAAGCCTCCACACCCAGCTCTCACGCCAACACTGCCGGGGCCCGAGTGTCAGGAGGCCCCACTTGGGGCCATGGGAAGCCCACCCTGCCTGGGAGAGGCCAGGGGTCTGCCATCCCCTCCCATCCCCCAACCCAGGGCAGGATGATGAACTTCAGGACAGGCAGGCTCCCAGCGCTGCGACACAAAACCTGGGATTCTGATAAACCAAGGCCCCAGACCACGCTGGCCCGACACGCTTTATTCAACACCACCCACAGGAGCCTCCCTTGGGGCCGCAGCCTCTGTGGAGGGACCTTCCTGGGGCCCGTGATGGCCTGGCCCCCGGCAGTGTCACTGCGGCCTCCGCAGTGCAGCGGCCGCAGTCCTCAGGGCTTTGTGCTTTGACTGGACTAGGAAGGATGCAGTCAGCCCAACCTCCTGGGCCAGAGTCCTTGGAGGGAGTGGGCAGCGAGTCCCAGCCCCGAGGGGCTCCCACTGCCACTGTCACCCCGCCGGGCAGGCCACGGCAGCTCACGGTGTCTGGCCCGATGAGGCAGCGACCCAGGCTCCCCCGCGCCCCCCGCCCCCCGACAGTAACGGCCGCGCGTGTGGCAGGGCTGGGACAGGACTGACGGGCCCTGGGGCTGCACAGGCTCAGGGTTCGTGTCTCCAGGCGATGGAGGGGCTGGGGGCCACCCCAAGGGCATTCCTGGGGCTGAGGGAAGGGGGCTGGCCCGGGGTCCACTCAGGGTAGCAGAAGCTCCCCTGGCCAGGGGCACTTGCTGCAGGAGGGGACAGCATGACTCTGACCGCCTCCAAACCCCATGCTCCACGGAGGCCGCTGCCCAGGACCGGCCAGGAAACGCGCCTGGGATGGGGATGCAGAAGCCCCAGGTACTGGGAGGCCCCACACCTGACAGATCAGCGCCACTGTCCCTGTTCTATGAGGTGAGACCGAGGCCTGGAGGTCAGCCGATGGCGGCGCTGGCCTGGAGCCTGGCCCGAGTCCGGCCATGAGCAGTTAGTTCTCTGTCCGCGGCGCTGACCATCAGGCTGGGCCGGGCTGCAGACAGTGAGGTCTTCAGGCGCTGAGGCCTGAGTTCCCGTCCGTGTGCAACAGACAGAAGGTTAAGCAGCTACGTGGACATCGGCCTCACCTCTACCATGAGTTTTACTGAAGGAAAATGTCCGGGTTGTGCCATTTGCTCTTGGGAGCGCTGTGCCCGCCGGGTGGGCCCCGGGGAGCCATCCTGCATCCCCTTCTGGAAGGGCTGATGGGCGGTCCGGGATACCGTCCCTCATGTGTGCAGGTCGGGAGGGGAGACAGTTCCACAAATGTTTCTCCAGCCCCGCGGGGAGCCTCGCAGGCGGCCCCAGTGGCAGCTGTCCTGTGCGAGAGGTCCAGGGCAGCAGCCACGGGGACCAGGCTGGCCCGAGTTCAGTGTGGAGCCATGACCCCGAGGAGGGGCAGACATGGGGGGTCCATCAGGCGAGAGGCCGTGCTTCAGCCATGTCCCCGTGGCCCAGGGGAGGGGACACGCCTGGGCAGGGTGAGGGCCGAGTCTGCAGGTGGCCCCGTGCAGGAAGGCAGGCAGGTGGGGCCCGTGCAGGGACAGAAAGGGCGCCACCCGTGCCTGGCAGGCCGTCCTCCTTGAAGACAGGTGCTCTCGGGAGGCGCCCGGCCCAGCACTGCTGCCACTGGCACAAGGCAGGCCCCAGGGACCCGGACCACCCATCACCCGTGGTCACTGCCCGCGCGAGCTGGAGCTGGGACCCGGCCAGTGCCTGCTCTACACGTGCTCCATCTCCTGGTCCTGGTCGGGCCCCTCCTCCTGGTCCCCGTCGTCCTCATCCCCGTCAGCGCCCGCCCTGCCCAGCGGTGCCTCGCCGTCCCGGGCCAGCTCCTCCACGTGAGCCAGCATGTCGGCCATCAGCGCCTCCTCCAGCCGCTTGCGGACCTGCTGCACCAGTTCCTCCTGCCTCCTGCGGACACAGGAAGACCTGCTGGCCAGGGCACGTCCATCTCTGGGGAGATGGGGGTGCTGCAAGCGCCCCGTCCAGACAGACGCCCCCACCCCCGGCCCCAGCACAGCCCCCAGGCCCTCCCCAAATCAGCGCTGCTGAGAGGGCGGCTGCCGGCCCGGGCCAAGGACCCCTGTCCCCTCCCTGCCGCCTCTAAGGTGCCCCCCTCAGCACGTGGACCTGACTCTGTGCCTGTCGCTCCCCTCCACTGGCCACGAAGTCCCTCCTCCCAGCAGGACCACAGCCACTGCCACTGCTGGACCTGACACCTACGGTTCCCACCTCACTGACTTTCTATTTCTGCAAGTTGTGCTTTAAAGATCTGCTTGGACTTTTCAGACAGTCGTGTTCTTTTCCTGCCCTTTCCCTAGGGATGAGCCTTGTGCATACACGTATGTGAACGTGCACACGTGTATGTGTACGTGTACATGCATATTTGTACGTGTTTGTGCGTACGTGCAGTGCATGCATGTGTATGTACACACGTGTGTACCTCTGTGTGTGTGTGTGTACGTGTGTACACATGTGTGTGGTCTCACCGCCGTGTCCTCACCTCTCTCGGGGCACAGGGCTGCCCTCTCGCACCCACCTGGCTTTTACCTGCAGTGCCAAGACTGCCCCCCCACAGCACTCCAGGTGCAGCTGCTCTGCCTTCCAGCCCCTCCGCCTTCTCCCAACCTCAGCTGTGCACTGATGTTTCAAAGCTGAACACCACGCATGTTCTACCCTCTAAGCACCTCTAGATGTTTCCTGCCCAGGAGCCACTTCCAACCACCTTCCAGGAGGCCCTCCCAGACAGCTCTACCCGCACCTGGACACCACCCACAGGGTCCTGGCCAAGCACAGGCCCAGCATCCAGGGCCCGGGACATGCCTTGCTTCCCCTCAGCCCACCCTGCCTGGTCCTGCGTGTGCCAGCGCCCCCTGACCCAGGGCCTCACAGCCCACGTGCAGTCCCGCTCAGGGGAGCCATCGCAGGGCCAAGAGCCCTGTCCTCTCCCGCCCCCGCAGGCTGCCCCACCCACCAGGCGCCCACCTGTCTGAACCGAGCCCTCCCCCAGCCACTTCCACATCACACCTGGATACTGGCGGCGGGGGGGGGGGCGCTACCTGATGTCCTCGTCGGTCACCATGAAGGCCTTGCAGAGCGGCTGGGCTGTGTTGAGCCACACCCCGGGGTTCTTCTCCACGGCAGCTGAGAGCTGCCCGGTGATGGGCATGGTGCTGGTGTGCAGGGCGCTGGCAATGGCCGAGAGCAGCGTCTCATCCGTGCAGCCGGGACCCACGCCTGCCGGGCAAGGGAGGGTGGTCGCTGCGGGCACCAGCCTTGCCCCCTCAGCCCCGATTTCATCCTGAACCTCCCTTTACAGCAGGCCCTGCCCGGTCCTGCATGTGCCAGGGCCTCACAGCCCACGGGCAGTCCCACTCAGGGGAGCCGTCGCAGGGCCAGGAGCTCTGTACCCCAGGCGTCTCCCTGTCTGAATCGAGCCCTCCCTGGCCATTTCCATGTCACACCCGGACGCTGCAAGGGGGCGGTCACTCCACGACATACAGGGAGACAACTACCCTCTCAGGGACAGCAGGGATGCTTTTATGGCACGGCAGGGAAACCAGACCCCCGAGTGTTTTCAGGACCCCGTAACCAGACGCGGCCCCAGCGTCAGGTGCAGCCTGGCTGGCCCCAGGTTGGGGGAGCACGGGCCTCATCCCTCCTCCATCTCCCCCTTGCCCCCTGCAGGGGGTCACCTTGCAAGCCCTTGGGGAGGTCCATGGTCTTCACGAGCTCCTCCGCGATGTCAAAGGCATTCAGGCCGCTCAGCTTCTTCTCCCAGAAGAGCTGCCGCCACACAGACAGACGTCAGGCCGACGGGATGGCCAGGCCACCTGCTCCCACAGCAGGCGACCCTAGGCGGCCAGGATGGGGGTCTCAGTGTGACCTCTGACCCCCACACTTGCTGGGGCTGCTCGCGCCCCAGGGTCCTCGCAGGGCAGAGAAACCCCAAGCCCTGTTTCCAGCAGGACGAAGACCCAGGACGTCAGATGCGCCATCGGACAGTCTGTGGCTCCCCTTCACCCTGGAGTTGGGGGTTGGGAGGTCCAACCTCCACCCCGGGCCGAGCCACGGGCCCAGGGCAACAGCCCTGGCCGACCCCTGTCACAGCCCGAACAAGCACTGTCCGTGGGCACCGCCTGGTGCAGACAGGGGACCCAGGAGCCCCCGGACGGGCAACAAGCTCACACCCTCGACTGCACCTCCAGACTCTGGGGAGGGGGGCGACAGGCAGCCCCACAGGTTTCTGACCTCTTACCTAGAGGGCTCCAACCCAAATGGAACAGCACCCAGGGCGGCTGCCCATGGCGGGGCCCATGCCCTGCAGGGTCCCTGAGCGTCTTCCCCTCCGACGGCCATGGCCCCCTGCTCCGGCCTAGCACCTCCACACCCCGCTATCTACCGGGCGTTTGTAAAGATGCGTGAAAACGCGGCTAAGGCTCAGTTTTTGGAAAACAGATCACAAAACTGCATTTGTGGGATCTTTTCAATCTGTTCAAGACAGCAGCCGGCCCGAGAAGGCCCCGCATACACGTGTCGGGTGCTGGTGCCCACAGGACCGTGCCCCGGGGTGACGGCTCCTGACCGCGGCGCTGGGGCCCCGGGCCCGCGGACTCAGCTCTAAAGAGTGGACCAAGTGCTGGAGCTCACCTGCCGGGGCTGCTCCACGGCCTTCTGGGGGTCGCTCTTCACCTTGTTGCTGGGGTGGTTGGTGATCTTGGTCACTGGCTGCTTGAAGATGGACGCCGTCTGCCTGACCGGGAGGGCCGTGTTCAGGTCGGGCTTGCCCTGCAGGGTCAGGCAGGGTCCTCAGCGGGCTTTCCCCGTCAGCGAGAAAGCCGTGCCCCGCAAGGGGCTTCGGGGAACAGGCCCCAGTCACCAACACACCCCGTGGCACCCACGGATCCAGATGCAACGCCAAGCCCAGGCCCAGCCGCTTCGCTGCCCTTGGTGCGGCCGCAGCGGGGGTTCCGTACACACACCTGCTCTCTCTCATCCCCCCACCCCGCCCTTCTCACCTCCCGCGCCTCGTTCTCCGCAGAGAACGGGCCTGGGGGCGCCCTGGCCACCTCTGTTCTGCAGTCGGGGCAGGGAACAAAGTCCCCCGAACATGCGTCCATCAAAGACCCGCAGACACACTGGTCACCAGGCGCCCAAGTGTGGACCAGAGTTGAGCCGCCTCCCAGGCCCCGTGCCCGAGCCTCTCCTGGGGACAGATGATGGGCGGTTTCCTGTCTTCTTTCTGCTTTTCCACAGCTGCTGAGCTCCCCCCAGTGAGTAGCTAGGCCTCTAACTCCAGGACGGTGGGTGAGCCTACCCAGCAGCGGTCGGCGTGGGCTCACCTTGACCTGGCTCGGGGAGTCATAGCGCACCCGCTGCCGGCTCTTGTTCATCTTGCCCATCAGCATCTTGCCCGTGCGGAAGTCGAAGGTGCTCAGGTCCATGGAGCCGCCCAGGTAGCGCGCCAGCTGGGGCTTGCTCCGGAACTTCTTCCCGCTCGGGCTGCAGACACAGCGCGGTCAGCGGAGGGGGGAGCCGGGAGGGGGGCGCCAGGCCAAGCCGGTCCACCCTCTCCCCAGCGCAGCAGATGCCGAGGCCGAGAGCAGGGATGGGCGCCCCGACCTTCGGAAGTATGGGACCCAGCCCTGGGAGCCTGGCTGGAGTTTCTGGAACATTCCAGAAGCAGAATCTGGCCATGTTCTCGAGAAAAGACCGAAGGATAGTAGGTCCATTACAGCATTATGGATCTGTCCTGTGGGGGCTGGGCTGTAAAACCTCAGTTTTGGGGCTCTTTGGGCACCAAAGAGCTGCCCAGGCGGGACCTGCTGGGAAAGCCTGAAACCTAGTTGTGAAGCTCTGCCATCCTGCTCACCCCACGGACCAGCGCAGGGGACTCGCCTTTCTAGGAAAAGCTAACGCCAACCTCTAGCTGCAGTGCAGACTCAGAGCTCATGCTACAGGTGACCAGAACGGGACCCAGTGAGCATTAATAATGACACGTCCCTGGGCACGGGGACTCCTGCAGCCACTTTGGGAAACAGTCTGGTAGCTCCTGTAATGGTTAAACAGCAATTCCACCCCTAAGTATCCAAGAGAAATCAAAACACATGTCGACATAATAACTTACACCTAATTACTCACAGCAGCATGACTCACTGGGCAGAGTGAAAACAGCCCAGATGTCCCTCCACACACGGGAGCATCACTCAGCCACGAAAAGGAGAGAAGCCCTGACACTCGCTACAACGTGGACAGACCTTGAGAACATGATGCTCAGTGAGAGAAGCCAGACACAGAAGGACACACAGTGTGTGATTCCACTGATGGGAAACGTCCAGAACAGGCAAATCGAGAGACAGAGAGTGGGTTCCTGGCTGTCAGGGACTGGGGCTTCTCTTTGGGGTTATGGAATGTTCTGGAATTAGTGGTGATGGTTGCACAGCCCTGAATGTACTAGAAACCAGCAAGCGGCACACATGATCCTCCAGCAGGCCTGGCACCCAACTAGGACGTCCCTGTCACTCTCCATCTGAGGCTAACGAAGGCCTGCACTTTGCTGGTCTCCCCTGAGAGCCTCTAGGCTGAGCCTGAATTCAAGCCAGCACACGCCCGCCCCCTCCAGGTGTCCCTGGGCACTGCGGACAAGTGGCAAAAGTGGGAAGAATGGAACCCCTTCCAGCCCCACCAGGGCCTCACCTGGGTCAGGGCCAGCCCCACCACCTTGGGTTCTGAGACCCCCGTGGACTCTTCTGGAAGATCCATTTTTCCGTTATGCTCTGTGCTGGCTGACGTGAACAGGGTCCACGTGCCTGGAGCAGCGGAAAGGACCCTGAGTCCCGACTCTGGCTCCAACTATAGCCACAAAGAGGGCCAGTACCCTGACAAGCACTCGCCAGCACTTCTTGGCCTCCAGTCACCCCACCTGCTGCTGTTCTGCTTTAAAAAATGCATGAGGACAGGGAAACAGAAACGCAGGACTGTAGACTAGGGGCTGGGGAGCAGGGCTAAGGGCAGAGATAGTTAAAGGTCTAGGGCTCTTCTGGGGGGAGGAAAAGGCTCTAACTTTGACCGTGGTGGTGGGTGCAGCTACCTGTGAATTGTACGCTTTACACGGGTGAACAGTATGGCATGTGACTCCTACCTCAATGAAGCGGTCACAAAAGTGAACGCAAGACAGAGAGTGGATGGGGGCTACGAGGAGCTGGGGAGCTAATGGACACAGGGCTCATTTTGGGGTGATGAGAACGTTCCGGAACTAGAGAGTGGTGATGGGTGCATGAAAACTGCTGAATTGACACTTTTAAAGACTGAATCGTATGGAATGTGAACTATATCTCAATTTTAAAAACAGGTTTTGCAGATCTGTATTGGGACAGAAAAATGTCTGAGCTGTTTTATCCAATGAAAGAAAAAAACTTCTGTAGTAAAAGCACAGGTGTAGAACAAAAATGAGCACTGCGGTCTTTCTAGGGAAACAGGCCTACCCGGTGGAGTAGACAGGTAGCCAGAAGCCTGGCGGCCCTCAGCTGAGTCGGTATGACCCTGAAGCATTGGGGCCGTCATGGGGATGGAGCCAGCACCAAGCGCGGAGCCCAGGGCCCGGGTCGGATGCAGGGCTGTACGAGGCGTGATGAGTGAGTGTTGACCCCAGGCCTATAAGGAGATTTGTAACCCGAGATGCCCAGTGAGGCCCAAACAGCAAGATGAAGCTGGTTCTGGCCAAGCTGAGCCCGCTGCCCAAGGAAGGGGGGTCAACCTGCCGAGTACTTCCTGCTTTCCTGAGTATTTGCACCTTTAAAATGACCTCTGGGGTCTTCCCTGGTGGCGCAGTGATTAAGAATCTGCCTGCCAATGCAGGGGACACGGGCTTGAGCCCTGGTCCGGGAAGATCCCATATGCCGCGGAGCAACTAAGCCCATGCGCCACAACTACAGAGCCTGCGCTGTAGAGCCCACGAGCCACAACTACTGGGCCCGCGTGCCACAACTACTGAAGCCCACACACCTAGAGCCCATGCTCCACAACGAGAAGCCAATGCAATGAGAAGCCCACACACAGCAACGAAGAGTAGCCCCACTCGACGCAACTAAAGAAACCCCGCGTGCAGCAACGAAGACCCAATGCAGCCAAAAATAAATAAATAAAATAAATAAATTTATTTATTTAAAAAAAAAAAAAAAAAGAGCTCTGGGACTTCCCTGGTGGTCCAGTGGTTTAAGCCTCCACGCTCCCAAGGTAGGAGGCGTGAGTTCTACCCCTTGTCAGAGAACTAGGATCCTGCATGCTGCAATGGTGCAGGCAAAAAAAAAAAAAAAAAAAAAAAAAAAAGCTCTGGAAAGTCCTCTCTATACCACACACCCCAAAGAATGACGCTAACTTCCAAGTCCTCAACTTCTTGCCTGGATTGTAAATGTCAGGCAGGGAGATGATTTTTCCAAAGAAAATTCTCGGCTGTAACCAGATGCTCCACCCCCATCTCCCAGTCCTGAGGGCCAGGTCACCAGGCTGGAGGGGTGTGTGGGTGAGTCCTACAGAACGGTCTGTGAGGTCGCTCCACCTCTCCTGCAAAGAACACACTGGCTCTCTCCCACTCTCTGGACTAGCAAACCAAGGTTCCACATCCCTAGGGGCAGGGCTAAGATCCAAGGACAGGTCTGTCCGACTCAACAGCACCAGAGATCTGCTTTCCCTCTGCATTAAGGAACCAGGAAGGGACTTCCCTGGTGGTCCAGCGGTTAAGACCCCGCGCTCCGGGCTTCCCTGGTGGCGCAGTGGTTGAGAGTCCGCCTGACGATGCAGCGGACGCGGGTTCGTGCCCCGGTCCGGGAAGATCCCACATGCCGCGGAGCGGCTAGCCCCGTGAGCCATGGCCGCTGAGGCTGTGAGTCCGGAGCCTGTGCTCCGCAACGGGAGAGGCCACAACAGTGAGAGGCCCGCATAGCGGGTGGGGGGGGTGGAAACTCCCAATGCAGGGGGTCCAAGTTCAATCCCTGCTCAGGGAACTAGATACTTATCCCTCAACTAAAAGATCCCACATGCCACAACTACAGATACCGCAAGCAGCAACGAAGATTCCACGTGCTGCAACTAAGACCTGGCGCAGCCAAATAAATAAATATTTAAAAAAAAAAAAAAAGAGAGAGAACCAGGGAAATCCATCTGTGCTCCCTGCCTAGACACCTGGCTCAGCATCCGGTGGTGAGAAGGCCAAGGGCCCACATTCCAGAAAAGATATCACATCCCCCCCAGACCTCCGACCTGCTGGGACAGGGTAGGTCATCCACACCAGAGACCTGGGAGTGGCACTGTACCCCGCACCCCGCATCCTGTCTCAGGCCCTCACCTCTCATTGGAGCCGTGGGAAAACTGAAATTCCATCTGTCCAGCTCCAGTTTGGAGCCGTTCCCTACCACCAGACCCCTATGCTCGGGGGCGGGGCCTTGGAGCGGGGTCCCACTTGATGGAAGCCCGGAGAGGTTCCCAGGCAGGTGGGGACAAGAGGTGAGGCGATGACAGGCTGCGGCCCTCTAGCCACGCTGGCCCCGGTTCAGCTCCTGAGCCTCCTCACAGGCTGCTGGCGCTGCCTGGACCCTCCTCCTGGCCCCACTGCCAGGGCTCACCTCTGTGCTGCCTCCCCAGCCCTCACCGACCCGCCCCCAGCTGGACCAGGCACTCCCATCATCTGCCCCTCACAGACCCCCACATCTCTCTGCATATGTCATCACCTGTTAACTATGAAAGCAACGGGGTTGGGGCACCAGCTGTCACCCACGAGGGGAGGGCCCAGGTCTCACTCCCAGCTGCATGGCCAGGACACCCAGCATGTGCTGCAGAGGCATCTGTTAAATTAACAAAGGACTAGAGGAACAGAGACCTGCCTCAGTCTTCAGACCTAAAAGGAAGAAGTGAGAACGCAAGTGCGCTCAGAATTAAATGAGGGGAGGTGGTGAGAGGCCTCTTCACGCACCCAGAAGGAAGCTTCTCTAAACAGCCAGCGAGGGAGTGACGTCACAGACAGCCGCAGTGAGGGGGAATACACACGTTTCCCTAAAAGATGATCGTAACCCCACTATTTCATGCTTGACATTACGAGAGGGGCAGCCAATTACAGTACACACTGGAGGGCCACCAGCACTCTTTGGACACTAGAACCTGAGCTTGTCCTGGATGAGCTGCCATCCTTACCCTGCTCACTTCCTTCACTCCTCCCAAAACGAGGACAGCAAAGGCCCAGGACCTGCTGCACACCCCCCAACACCTGGCAGACATTCAACACGTGGCAGGTGTCCCGCCTGCTTTTCTTTTGTCAGGGTCCTAAAGCAAAGGGGAGGGAGCCATCAAGCCTGGCTCAGAAACAAAAGCATCTTCCACCAATCAGGAGGAAAAAAAAAAAAAAAAAAAAGGAAGGAAAAGGCAAACAGCAGGTGGTTGACGGTCTGGGGCTGGGCTTCCAGCCGCCTACTGATTCTGTTTCACTAGGGGCGGGGGGGTCCCTGCCACCTCTCTCAGGCCAAGGGCAGCCCTCCCTCCAGTTTGGGTGAGGGAAGCTCACAAAGGCCGCGTTCCCGGTCTGGCGACTGGAGAGGCCACTACCCACGGTGCCCAAGGATGGGGAAGGGGCGGCTCTTAAAAGACACGCAGCTCCAGGACCAGGCCACCCTGTGAAGGGCCCAGAAACCTGCATCCCTAGGCAGCCCTCCCTGGTCCCCCAAAGCGAACCCTGCTCCCTGAAACCCGGGATCCCCACCCGACCCAGGCTGCGCGCGGCCCCAGGAGCGCCCCACGAGGACCAAAGGGACAGCCCAGCCCCCACCCCCGCCTCCCAGCGGCGTCTGGCCCGTGCCGGGGTGCCCCTTGCCCAGCCGGCCGCTTCGCCGCGGCCGCCGAACAAAGGCCGCCGCCAACCCGGGGCCGGTCCCAGGACCATGCGGCTGCGGGGGGGGAGCGCAAGCACACTGTGCGAAGGCTTCGCCGGGCACGCACGCGCACTGGGCTCGGGCCCGCCGGGGACGCACGCGCATTGGGCCAAGCGCCCGCCGCGCGCCGGCACGCACGCACGCATGCACGCACAACGCACGCGCGGGGCCCAGGCCGCGGCCCGGGTCGGGGCGCCCAGGCCGCCGCAGAGGCCGCTGGGAGGCGCCCGTTGGGGCCCTGCCCGGCCGGCACGTTCATTCACCTATAGTAAAAGACATCCCTGTGGCCGGCCGACAGCCCCGACCTTCTGGGCACTTCTTCCCTCTCCCAGCCCTGCGGGAGCGCCGGGCACTCCCACCTCTTCCGCTCCATCGCGCCAGGCTCCTCGGCCCGCCGCCGCCGCTGCCGCCCGGACCCCCGCTCGCCGCCGCCGCCTCAGCTGCCTCCGCCGCTGCCGCCGCCACTTGCCGCGGCTGTTCCGGCCCTTGGGCCTCCGCCCTCCGCCCCAAGCCGGGCGCGCGCCGGCTTTGCCGCCCTTTCGGCCCCCTCCCCGCGCTCGCCAGCCCCCGCTCGGGGGGCCCGCTCCGCCCACCCGCCCGCGCGCGGGGGCCCCGTGCTGCGCAGGCGCCGCACAGGTCCCGCCCCGCCCGTGGCCTCCGGCCCCGCCCCTCGGCGGCGGCGCCAATCAGCGCGCGGCCTGAAGGTGGGGCCTACGGCGGCGCGCTACTCGTCCGCTCCGCGCCTGCGCCCTGGCCCGCCCGCAAGTGGTTGGTGGCCCGTGCTTGCTGCTACGCTGTCCGCCTTGGTCTCTCCCGCGTCTCCTCCGAGGCCTGTGTCCCGGGATGCCCGTCCAGTGCCGGACCGCCATCCCGCCGCCTCCCTGGTCTCGTCATTGGCATCCGCGTTTAGGGTCATTGTCGGTGACCACCCACCTCCACACCCCAAGGCCCACCCGACGCTTTAATGACATCTCAGAATCCGGCCCCCTCTTCCTGCCTCCTCCTTAGTCCAGCCGCTTTCTGTCTCCTGGGGCTCCAGGCCCTTACTTGGGAATCTCCCGCCCCACCTTGTGTCCCCTCTCCCTCCCCCAGGCCCTCTCCTGCCTGCCCTGCTCCCCCAGGGCAGAGCCTGTCTGGCCCAGGTCAAGTACTTAAGAAAAGACTGCTGAGTGAGTGGCCTTAGCTGTGGGCAGTGCCAGGTGTGGCCTGGGCCTCCCGACGGGCCTGTCCTGACGTCGGGTCCCTGGGGGAGGGGGAGGCTGCGGGTGGGAAGGCCCTGGGCTCCCCCGAGGGCAACAGGCCTGGGCCGCGCACCTGGAGCTCCCTGCAGGTGTCTTCTCAGCCTTGGGGCCCCCCAGGTCCCTGCTCTAGTTGGAGGCGGGGCTTGGGCGGGACACCGAAGACCATGGCCCGCAGGTGTCACTTGTTTATTTATATTAAGTCCCTGGGTAAGTGCAACTTCTCAATTCCTTAACGTCCCTTTCCCTCCTGGGTTCCACAAGGGGTAGCTGGGCTGCTCTCCCAAAGGGCATAATGGCCGGGAGGCACCCTGATCGGCGAGCGGTCACCCCGTTACAAAGCTGGTTCGGGGCACTGTATGCCTGTGTGCAGGTCAGGCCCAAACCCACTGCTCCAGGACCTGGCCTTCCACAGAGGGCAGTACTGGTCGCTGTTGTGTTTTCTCCCAGTGTGTGCGACTTCGTTTTAATTTAAAAATCAAAGTTGCAAAGATAGACGCGTGCATTGTAATCAGTGAAAGCACGTGAAGACTCTTAAAGGAAAAAGTTGTCAGCCTTCCTGTGACAGGAGACCCCAGCACCACCCCAGCCCTGCATTTACTTCTCTTGGGTGCACACCCAGAGCTGGAATCACTGGATCACGTGGCAATCCTACATTTTAATTTTTTGTTTTTGTTCATTTTTTGAGAAGGGCAAAACATTAATATATTTTTTGTAACTTTTATACAGTTTTCAAAGTGTGCTTTCCATTTACAGTTATTACCAAATATTGGCAATATTGCTCATGTCCTACAGCACATCCCTGAGCCAGTCTTACACCCAACAGTTTGTACCTCCCACCCCCGACCCCTATCTTGCCCCTCTCCCCCTCCACTGGTAACCACTAGTTTGTTCTCTATATCTGTGAGTCTGCTTCTTTTTTGTTGCTGTATTTTTTAGATTCCATAGATGACCAGGATCATACAGTATTTATCTTTGTCTGACTTATTTCACTTAGTGTAATACCTTCCAAATCCCTCCATGTTGATGCAAATGGAAAAATTTCCTTTTTTATAGGTAATATTCTATTATATATATGTACCACGTCTTTATCCATTCATCTGTTACTGGACACTTAGGTTGCTTCCGTGTCTTTGCTATTGTAAATAGTGCTGCTCTGAACACTGGGGTGCATGTATCTTTTTGAATTAGTGTTTTTGTTTCTTTTGGATATATACCCAGGAGTGGAATTGCTGGGTCATATGGTACTTCTATTTTTAGTTTTTGCAGAAACGTCCTTATCGTTCTCCATAGTGGCTGCACCAACTTACAGTCCCACCAACAGTGTAGGAGGGTTCCCTTTTCTCCACAACATTCTCACCAACAATTTTATTTGTAGACTTTTAGATAATAGTCATTCTGACAGGTGTGAGGTGATACCTTATTGTGATTCTGATTGGCATTTTTCTGGTGATTAGTGATGCTGAGCATCTTTTCATATGCCTGTTGCCCTGTGTTTAATTTTTTGAGGAACTGCCAGACTGTTGTCCACTGTGGCTGCCCCATTTCCCATTCCCACTAGCAGCGAACAAAGGCTCTGATTTCTCCACATCCTCCATTGTTATTTCCTGGGTTTTGACAGTCGTGTACCCATGGACATGTGGTGTTGGATTTGACCTCATGGTTGGATGATGGAAATGCAACGCCTCCACCTCAAGAACCAGCCCCGCCGGTCTCACTTGCTTCTCAGGGAATCTGAACCCCTCGGGTCCAGGCTGACCCCAGAGCATAGACAGTGGGTCTCTGGGAGTTACTTGGCCAGAGCCAAGGACTGTCCTCAAGAGACTGGTCCAGAGGCCTGACCGGGAGGGTGGCCGTGACCCAGGGTGCTGGCGGCAGACGCAGAGACGAGAGGCCAGGAGGCCTGGATGGGAGGGACGGGGGCTGCCCAGCTCCTCTCCCGTTGGGCTGGGCGCTGCTCCTTTGAAATAAACTCTTTGCCCAGGCCTGCTGGCCCAGTCCCCAAGCAGACGCCTTCTCCTGCCCGTCTCCACAAGGTGAAAGATAGAAATTAAACCAGGAGGGGCCATGTGAGGACCTTGAAAAGACTTTCGGAGGCAGGGTCTCTCTGCCCTGCAACTGCTGCTATCGGGGCCAGTGCATTCTCTGTGGGGTCATCCTGGGCACTGCGGGGTGTGGAGCAGCATCCCTGGCCCCGCCCACTCATGCCAGGAGACCCCCCCCCAGTCGTGACAACCACAGATGTCCCCAGCCAAGCATTCCTGCAAGCTAATATGAGGCATTCATGGCACTAACCTTGCGCAGAAAATTTAGTGGGCGCCAAAAACTTCAAGATTAATGGCAGTTAATGCAATATTTTAACAATCCGAAATGAATGCAAACAATCCATGATGAACAAAATGTCAAAAAAATTTTTAATTTTATTGTATAGTTGATTTACAATGTTATGTTTAATTTCCGCTATACAGCAAAGTGACTCAGTCATACATACATATTTTTTTCATATTCTTTTCCATTATGGTTTATCACAGGATATTGAATGTATTTCCCTGTGCTATATAGTAGGAACTTGCTATTTATCCATTCTATATATAATAGTTTGCATCTGCTAATCCCAAACTCCCACTCCATCCCTCCCCACCCTTGGCAATCACAAGTTTTTTCCTCTGTGTCTGTTTTTCTTCTGTAGATATGTTCATTTGTGTTGTACTTTAGATTCCACATATAAGTGGTATCATATGGTATTTTTCTTTCTCTTTCTGACTTACGTAGTATGACAGTCTCTAGTTGCATCCCTGTTGGCTTCAAATGGCATTATTCTTTTTGATGGCTGAGTAGTATTCCATTGTATATGTACCACAATTTCTTTATCCATTCATCTGTCGATGGACATTTATGTTGCTTCCATGTCTTGGCAATTGTATATAATGCTGCTATGAACATTGGGGTGCCTGTAACTTTTCAAATGATAGTTTTGTCTGGTATATGCCCAGGAGTGGGATTGCTGGATCATATGACAATTCTATTTTTTGTTTTTGTTTGGCCACACCATGCGGCTTGTGGGATCTTAGGTCCCCGACCAGGGATTGAACCGGGGCCCTCAGCAGTAAAAGCACGGAGTCCTAACCACTGGACTGCCAGGAAGGTCCCTATTTTTAGTTTTTTAAGGAATCTCCATACTGTTCTCCATAGTGGCTGCACCAATTTACGTTCACGCCAACAGTGTAGGAGGGTTCCCTTTTCTCCACACCCTCTCCAGCATTTATTATTTGTAGACTTTTTAATGGTGGCCATTCTGACTGGTGTGAGGTGGTAACTCACTGTGGTTTTGACTTTAATTTCTCTAATAATTAGCGATGTTAAGCATCTTTTCGTGTGCCTATTGGCCATCTTTGGAGAAATATCTATTTAGGTCTTCTGCCCATTTTTCGATTGGATTTTTTTTGTTGTTATTGAATTGTAGGAGCTATTTGTATACAAAATGTAAAAAATTTAAATACAGATTGAACAGTACTGTGCCATTTTAAAGTGAGACAAAATGAGGAAGATATGCCCTTTATACATTTTTAAAGCAATATTTACTGAACACCAACCTAGTACAAGACATTGTAGGAAGATATTTTTATTTTATTTATTTAGTTATTTTTAAATTTAATTTAATTTAATTTTAATTTATTTTCTGTTTTGGCCGCTCAGCGTAGCATGTGGGATCTTAGTTCCCCGACCAGGGATCGAACCCACACCCCCTGCATTGGAAGCACAGTCTTAACCACTGGACCACCAGGGAAGTCCCCCTTTATACAATATGTTTTTATGTAGTTTTTTTTTTTAATAAGTTTATTTATTTATTTATTTTTGGCTGCGTTGGGTCTTTGTCCCTTCGTGCGGGCTTTCTCTAGTTGCAGTGAGCAGGGGCTACTCTATGTTGCGGTGGCTTCTCTTGTTGCAGAGCACGGGCTCTAGGCACGCAGGCTTCAGTAGTTGCGGCTCGCGGGCTCTAGAGCACAGGCTCAGTAGTCGTGGCGCACGGGCTTAGTTGCTTCGCGACATGTGGGATCTTCCCGGACCAGGGCTCAAACCCGTGTCCCCTGCATTGGCAGGCGGATTCTTAACCACTGTGCCACCAGGGAAGCCCTCCATGTATCTTTTTGAATTAGAGTTTTCATCTTTTCCAGATATATGCCTAAGAGTGGAATCACTGTATCATATGGTAATTCTATTTTTAGTTTTTAAAGGAACCTCCAAACTGTTCTCCATAGTGTCTGCACCAGTTTACATTCCTACCAATTGGTATAGTGTTAGGAGGGTTCCCTTTTCTCCACACCCTCTCCAGCATTTGTTTGCAGACTTTTTAAAAATATTTGTTTGGCTGCTTTGGGTCTTAGTTGTGGCACGCAGGATCTTTCGTTGCAGGCTTCTGGTTGGGGCACACAGGCTTAGTTGTCCCACAGCATGTGGGATCTTAGTTCCCCGAACTAAGATCGAACCTGCAGCCCCTGCACTGCAAGGTGGATTCTTAACCACTGGACCACCAGGGAAATCCCTTATTTGTAGACTTTTTCATGATGCTTTGTGCTTTCCAAAGTGGCATGGCTTCCAGGAAATAAGCCATAGGTGTAAAATGTTTGTGCAGAAAAGTGTGTAGAACATGCCACTACTTGTGTTAAAATATACAAAGCTGCTGTGGACTGAAAGTGTCTCCCTGAAATGTATATGCTGACACCCTAACCCCCAGTGTGGCTGTATGTGGAGATGCCCCCCCCGAAACAATTAAGGTTAAATGAGGTCAGAAGGGTGTGGCCCTGGTCCCCTAGAATTAGCATGCCCTCAGAGTCCCTGGAGAGCTCACTTGCTCATGTCAAGGAGAGGCCACGTGAGGATGCAGTGAGAAGGGGGCTGTCTGCAGGCCAGGAGGCGGGCCCTCGCCAGGAACCAACCCTGCCAGAACTGAGCTCAGACTTCCAGCCTCCAGAACTGTGAGACATTCATTCTGTAGCTTAAGCTGCCTGGCCTGTGTTTTGTTGTGGCAGCCCAAACAGACTAGTAAAATAGCTCTTCTTCACAAATAGAACGTTTCTAGAATTTTCCAGAACTTGGCAGGAGTTGGAGGGAACTGCCTGTATGCAGTATATCCTCGTGTACCCGCTCATTTTTGTATCCCCGGTGATGGTTTAACGCGTCTACAGGTTCTGATGTTCCTCCTTCAAGGCACAGAGCCTAATTCTCCTCCCGAATAAGGTGTGGAGCAGGAGATGGCCTGAGAGTCCTGAGTAGGTCATAAAAGGCACAGAGGCTCTTCCCTGCCTGCTCTCGGGCCGCTGTGTAGTAGAGAGGCTCAAGCAGCGTCTGGGAGGCCCACGTGGGGAGGAGCCACGTGAGGGGGCCTCCTGGAAGCCCCGACTCCCCACCCCACCCCGGTGCCACCCTTCATCATGCAGCCGATGCCACTACTGCAACCTCATGAGGGACCCTCAGCCAAGAACCCCCCAGACAGATCACTCCCAAATTCTCACTGAGAGATAATGAATGTTTGTCTTGAGCCACTAGGTCAAGGGTAACTTTTTAAGGCAGCGATCGATAAAAACCCCGTGCAGGTATTATCCACTAAACATCTGAAGTAATCAAACCATGTCTGCCAGCCGCTGGGCAACTGCAGATTTGCAGTTTTGGAGTTGAAAGGCTCCCCGGGTCATCTGGGGCCCCTGGGCCTGCAGTCAACATAACCAAGCCCCAGCATGAGCACGTGCAGGCCAGCAGGTTTCAGGGTGAGGTTTAATGCCATGTGTGTTCACACACCAAAGTTATTTCCACCAGCGTAGGAAACCTAACTCGCGCCGTGTATTTCCTCGAGGTCAATCCCAAGAGCCTGGGCCGTTCCAGATGCAGATGGAAGGGGGCAGCACCACCAGACACCTGGAGGGGGAATGAAGCAGGGTGAGCAGCGGTTGCTGAGCGCCCAGTAAGAGCACTGACGCCGCCGACAGGCTCCAACACCAGATCTGGCTGTGCCACTTAGGAGTCTGTGAAATGGGGATGCGCGTGCACTCTGGGCTGTCGGGTGGGCAGCACAGCGCCGGGCTCGTCAGTGCTCACAGCAGCCCGCCCAGGGAGGCCAGCCTCCACTTTCCTGTCTGTAAAATGGGGCATCCCTCCGCCCCACCCAGGGTGCAGGCTCAGCCTCCAGGACTGAGCCCCGAGGGGCAGCGCCCCACTCCCCAGCCCCACAAACCGAGGTTGCTGGCTGGCAGCTCTGCGCCACCAGGCAGGAGGCTAGTGCAGGGCTCCGCCCTCAGGCAGGGTTCTCCAGGTGCCCCCAACACCTGCCGGCCCAGCCCTGGACCTGCGGGGAACACTGCTCCTCTGCTGCTCAGGAATCCCGGGCTACACCAGCCGACAGCTGCTGAAACTTACCGGAGGGGTCCGAGGGGGATGGGTTTAATTAATCGTCCTTCTTGAACTTGCCGTTGATGTAGGGCACCCAGTCCAGAATCAGCCGCCAGTCAGTGGCCCACACCAGCCCCATGGCTCCCACGGTGCCCCACATGCCCACTGTGGGTAACCTGCAAGAACGGGGGTCAGGCCTCACCCTCCCGGTAGTGTGGCCGGATCCCCCCCATCCCAAGCTGCCATTTATCAGGTGCCCACACCACCCCCACGCACCTGGCCCTGCCCAGCTTTGTGGACACATCCTGCTGATGACCCCGAGGGCAGGCACCAGGCAGGTGACCCTAAGGCAACTCCATTCCCATCTGCTTTCATATTAGGATATGCATGAGGGTTTTTTTAGTAAATTTATTTATTTATTTTTGGCTGCACTGGGTCTTCGTTGCTGCACATGGGCTTCCTCCAGTTGCGGTGCACGGGCTTCTCATTGCGGTGGCTTCTCGTTGCGGAGCACGGGCTGTGAGCGTGCGGGCTTCAGCAGTTGTATCACGTGGGCTCGGTAGTTGTAGCTCGCGGGCTCTAGAGCGCAGGCCCAGTAGTTGTGGCACACGGGCTTCGTTGCTCCGTGGCATGTGGGATCTTCCCGGACCAGGGCTCGAACCCGTGGTACCCTGCACTGGGAGGCAGACTCTTAACCACTGCGCCACCAGGGAAGTCCCTGATTAAGGTTTTATTTGAGGAATTCCACTAAAAAAAAAAAAAAAAAAAAAAAAAAAAAAAGCCCAAGCTTGTAAAGCATAAGGATATCTAAACTTTGCAGGTAGGCACGTTAATGTGGTTTGCAGCAGCTCGATCCCTGAGACAGCCGATGGACTGAGGGAGGTGTGAGTTATCAGGGTCCCTGTCTCACAGATGAGACCAAGGCACAGAGAGGGCAAGCCATGCCCCCGAGACACACAGCCCACCGGGTGCAGAGCCGAGGCAGGGACTCCAAGACCACCACACTCCACATTTACGTCCATTGATGGGCAGGGTCCAGGACGGCCCCAATAGTCCCACCTCCTGGTGTTCACACCCCTGTACAGCCCCTCCCCTTGAGGTCGGCAGGATCCAGTCACTCGCCTCTGATGAATCAAATATGAGAGATGATGGGCTGTCACTTCTTTCGTTTTGGTTTGGTTTTCTTTGGCCGCACCACACGGCTTACGGGATCTTAGTTACCCGACCAGGGATTGAACCCAGGCCCCGGAAGTGAAGGCGCCGAGTCCTAACCACTGGACCACGAGGGAATGTCACTTCTGAGATGGACTTTTAGAGACTGGCTCCGTCAGGGCGTGCTCGTTTGCTCTTACCCTCTCTGCGGGGAGCCAGCTGCTAGTTTGTGAGCTGCCCTGTAGAGGGGCCCCTGTGGCAGAGGATTGAGGGTGGCCCCCTGCTGCAACCACAGGTGTGACCTGGAAACACATCCTCCAGTAAAGCCTTCAGATGAGACACTGAGCAGGGGACTCAGCTGTGTTCCAATTCCTGACCCACAGTAACTGATAATGAATGTCTGCAAAGCTGCTGCATTTGGTGGGCTCTTTGTTATGCAGCGACAGAGAACTCTCACAGGCTCCATCGCTGGTCTGTGTAGAGGCAGAATTTGTGCATGGGTGCCCACTTCACCGGATCGCCATAACCTATGGGCCTGGGGTGTTGGGGTGGAGAGATGGAAGCAGCAACACCCCCTCCCCAACCTGCCTCACCAACGACACCCCCTGCTCCCTGGGGAGACCCTGGGGAGAGGCCCGTACAACTCAACTTTGCGCCTTGGTGGGGTCCCGGGTTATTGCTGCTTTTGGAACAGGCTCTGGGGCAGGTGTCACGAACAGAGAGGGAATCTTTCCTCTCACTGCCCAACAGCTTTGAGGGGTGTTGAGGTCAGAGGAGCCTGCCCTCAGGGAGGCCTCCACCGCCCGCGCCCCCCCCCCCGCCCTGCAATCATCCTGACCACTCCCCTTGGGGCCCGGTGGAGCTCACAGAGAGGGAGGTGGCCACACACCTGACCTCCACAGGGCACCGAAGGTGATGATGCTGCTGACAGTCCCTCGTGGGACTTCGTTACACCTTCACCACCTCTCCTCCCCCTCCTCACAGGAAGACGCCCGGAGGAGCTGAGTGCAGAGTACCCAGCTGGTGAGCGCGGATGCCCCGAGACTGAAACCCCACAACTCCATAGTGTCTCCTGGGGGAGAGTCCCGCTTCCTGGCCTCAGGAAGCCAGTGTGGGTGGGACAGGACTGCACCCACCCCCTTTATTACTTTACATCAACCTCATGCCACGTATCACATCGGTTTAATTTTTTTCTGGTCCACGACCTAGAGCGTCAGCCAGGAAAGTTCCGTTTATCGCTGTGTCTCCGGCACCCGGCTCAGTGGTAGGTGCGAGCACACATCAGTTGCTCAGTGGGTGCTGCTGCCGACTGAACGAAACCCTGGATGAGGGGGTCGCTGCTCTGACCACGCGAAGATGGGGACGGACCGACAGCGCCCGGAGGCTCGAGCCGCCCGCGGTAGGGGGTGCAGGGGCCGCTGGCGGTCCCACCCGACGCCAGGGACGGACTTTCGTCCTGAGCCTGGGTCGCCCCAGCTGTAAAGCGCCACTGTCACTGTCCACCCGAAGGTCCCTGCCGGGGCTCAGGGACACGACTGCGGAGTACAGGCCCGCTGTTTCTCAGCGCCTCACGTCGTGTGCTCCCCAATCCCGGCTGCCACGTGGGGTCACCCCCATCCCATCCGCCTCCCACGGGGGTCAGTCAAGGACAGGCGCAGCCCTCGGCTTCACAACAACGTCAAACAAAAGCAAAGCCAGGAGCGCACAGGGTCAGTTTCCAGCCCCAGGAGCTGAGCCGGGGATGCTGGGCGCGGTCTAGGTGGGCACCATCGCGGCCCCCAGGCAAAGCGCCTCAGGATCGGGGGCCAGCCACTCGCGGGGCAGACCGCCGCGCCGCTCTGTGCCTCAGTTTCCCCATTTGGGACCTGGGAAGACAAGGGGTCCGGGGGCGGTAGCCGCATCCTCACCAGTTTCTGGCCAGCTGGCGGTAGCGCGGGCCCACGAACCGTTCCAACATAGCGGCGCCGTCTCAGCTCAGGGTGACCCTGGCCCCGCCGGCTCGGGCGCACTGCGCAGGCGCGGCCCCCGCAGCGCGCAGGCCCGCAGGGAGGCCCCGCCCCGCCCTGCCCGGCCCAGCCCAGCCCAGGCGGGCTGACCGCGCGAGATCCGGGGACCGCCGCCGCTGCGCGCGCAGACTCGGAAAATATTTGCATTCACTTCCGGGGAGGGTCTGAAGAACGCAGACTAGAGTGGGCGGGCCCGGGAGGCGGGGCTTTCTGACCACGTGACGTGAGTACGCGGGGTCTGCCTCTCCGCTCCGGCGGTCAGAGTGGCCCTAAGCTGCGCAACGTCCAGCGACTGTGGCCCGCGACATATGACTGGTGAGTTTGTGTCCTTATTACGTGCCAGAACTTTATTTACAGTTAAAGAAACAGGCCAAACAGGGAAGGGTTAAGCCCAGAGTCGCACAGAGGGGAAGGTTGGGATTTGAACTCCCTTTTGGAGGAATTAGGCGTTGTCACTGGACTCGCTGTGTGTGGGACCTTGGCCAGATGACAGCGCTTCCCCGAGCCTCGGTTTGCTGGCATTTTGTTGTCTGTTGCTCAGAGGCTCGGCGGCAAATTGTTTGCACGTTTCGATTGGGAGTGATTCCTCATTCCGGCAGCAGAGGGAGGCCTGGTTCCTCGCGCTGTCAACATTCAGGATGCCACCTGTTAGCTGATGGACCCAGGACAGGTGTGTTCTCCTCCCTCGGCTTTCCGCCGCCCCAGGCTCGCTCGGGCTCGCCTTCTCCTTTCACCGCCTCCGGGGTCCCAGCGTCGAATGCAGGCTGGGAGATGCGGACTGGACACCGTGGGGTTTGTCTGCCCAGCCCAGCCCATCCTGCTGGGATCGGCCCCTCGGCACCCTCCAAGACTGCAGTTCCCAGAGGGCTGCAGGTTCTCACCTAGCCCTGGCTTCCGACCATGGGGTTGGTTGGAGACCATGGTCTGGGCAGGAGGGGTGCTCGTTGCTATTGAGTTGGACATTGTTTCTCCGCCTTTCCAGTTGCCCTGGGATTTTTGAGCTTGGGATCAGAGAGGACCTGAATTAAGTCTCTGTCCTCGATGGAAACTTAAAAAGTGGGATGTAGGGGCCACCTACATTGTAGGTGAGAGATTGTAGAATCTGAGACAGAGATTAGAAATCATGAGACAGAGAACAGACCTGCGTGAAAACATGAGCAGAGGTGGGCATAGAGGCCTTGGGGCTGCAGGTCCTGGATCCAGCAGTTTCTGAAGCTCTGCCGCATTGTTCCTTCTGCTTAATGCACTTCAGCTCACGAGGCAGAATGCTTTTCATTTCAAGTGATAAACGAAGAACAAAAACTGGCTTAAGAGAACAGAAGGAAGTTCTGTGGCATGTTAGATGGCTTCAGGCACAGCTGCATCCAGGAGTCTAGCAATATCATTATGAATCTTCTCTCTATCTCTCAGCTCTTCTTTCCTCTGTGTTGCCCTTACTCTGTGGTGAACTCTGAGCAGAGGCACCCAGAAACTCTTGGTTGACATTACAGCAACCCTTGCAGGAAGAGGGCACCTCTTTCCCAATAATCACAGAAAATGCCCCTAAGCTGGTTCTCATTCGCGTGCTGTGGAAACAGGGCAGAGTTGGCCCCTCTCATTTGAGGATGTGGGCTGAAATTGGAGGAGAATCCCCAAAAGAGAATACCAGGATTCTGTGACCAGAAGAGATGGTGGATAAGCAAGAACGGTTGGCCCCCCTCGCACCCTGCTGGCCCTCTGCCCTGGCCTCCTGGGTTCCATGCAGGATCCCTATCTGGCCCTCAGGAAACGGAACGACTTTTCTTGTTTTCATCAATGTGAAATTCACATAACATACAATTAACCATTGTAAAGTGTAGAATTCAGTGGTCTTTAGTACATTCCCAAGGTTGTGCGACCACCACCTCCATCTAATTCCAGAACATTCCATCACCCCAATAGAAGCCCCGTCCTCATCAGCAGTCACCCCACCCCCCACCCCCTTCCCAGCCCTTGACAACCAGGAATTCAACTCTCTGTCTATGCATCTGCTTGTTCTGGACGTTTCCTATCAATGGAATCACACGCTGTGTGTCCTTCTGTGTCTGGCTTCTCTCACTGAGCATCGTGTTCTCAAGGTCCATCCACACTGTAGCGAGTGTCAGGGCTTCACCCCTTTTCATGGCTGAGTGATGTTCCCCTGTGTGGAGGGACCACATGGTGTTTATCCGTTCATCTGCTGGATTCTTTTCTTTTACAATTTTTACAACTTTACTGATGTATACTTGACCTACAAAAATGCACGTATTTAAAACATACAACTTGGTATTTCGACATATGTGCACACCCATGAAACCATCACGCTGTGGAGATAATGAACACCTCCCCCTCGTCCCCTGGAAGTTTCCTCCTGCCCCTTTGGGACCCCACCCACTCCCCCCTCCAGCCCCTACAACCACGCTACTGTGAATTAGTCTGCATTTTCTAGACTTTTCTACCGAGAATCATAGAGTATGTTCTCTTTGGTGTCTGGCTTTGTCCACGCAGCGTAGCTATTTTGAATCATCCAAGCCATTGTTTCTGTCAGAGTTTCATTCTTTCTACTGCTGAGTCGTGGACCATGGAGTGGGTGGACCCTTGTGTTTACCCACTGACCTGTTGAAGGACATTTGGGTGGTTTCCACGTTTTGGCGATGGGAAAGGAATCTGCAATGAGCAGTTGCATCCAGGTCTTTGTGTGGACGTGTGTCTTTGTGTCTCTTGGGTGGATGACTGGGGTGGACTGGCTGCTGGCTGACTTGTAGGGGAGGCTTATGTTTAACTGTAGAAGAAACTGCCAAACGCTTTTATTATTGTTGAGGTGTAATTGATGTGTAACATGTTAGTTTCAGGTGCACCGCCAAAGTCTTTTCCAAAGTCCTTGTATCCGTTTGTGTTCCCACCAGCGAGGTATGAAGAGTCCCTGTTGCGTTTGGATGTTTTGCCGTTTTAAAAAAGGGCACAGATGCTATTAATTTCCCGTGGCTGCGTGACAAATGACCACAAGCTGGGTGGCTTAAAGCAACAGGGGTTTATCCTCTTCCAGTTCTGGAGACCATATGTCTGAGGTCAAGGTGTCACAGGGCTGTGGTCCCTCCGGAGGCTCCAAGGGAGGGTCCTTTCTGCCTCTTCCAGCTTCTGGCCCCTGCCACCCCGCCCCCACCACACCCCGGCATCCCTTGGCTTATGGCTGCATCCCTCCAGCCTGTTGTCACGTGGCTTCTTCGTCTGTGTCTCTTGTCTTCTGTCTCTTATAAGGACACTTGTCATTGATTTGGCAGTCACCCTAATACAGGATGATCTTGAGATCCTTAACTTGATTACATCTGCAAAGACCCTTTTTCAAAATAGGGTGCCCTTCACAGGTCAGGACGTGGGCCTTTCTTTTGTGGTTCCCATCACCCTGCTGCAGCCCGGCGCCATCTGTCTCAGTCAGGCATGTCCCCTTCCCTCCCTGGCCTGTGGGTGTCAGGGCTGTTCCAGGACGGGGCTCTGCGCGTTCTCTGTCAGCCCTGGAGGGCCCGGTGGGCATCCAGCAGATGGGGAGCCGCAGGCTTTGAAAGGCTTGGACTCAGGAACACACCTGCGACATCACTGGCACTGTCAAGTCACACACAGATCCACCGCCCCAGTTTCCCTGTGCTCAACCCCCTGCCACCAGATTTCTCTGACCTGAGTCAAGCAGATGCTCCTTCAAGAAGTTTTCATGGAGCCAACCCCTGCTGGGACAGAGAGGCGACGCCTCCCCGGATAAGGATTTTGGCACCTTTAAGATATTTTTAGACACCTGTACACCTGTATTGAGATATCATCCACACACCATACAGTTCACCCATTCAACGTGCATCAGTCATTCAGTGGGTTTTACATTATTTATTTTAAAATATTTATTTTTTTATTTATTTTAATTAATTAATTTATTTGGCCGCGCCAGGTCTTAGTTGAGGCATGCGGGATCTAGTTCGCTAACCAGGGATAGAACCTGGGCCCCCTGCATTGGGATCCAATAAAGATGTTAAAATAAATACATACGTACTAACTCAGGGAGTGGCCTTCCGCCAGGAGCCAGTCAGCTTCCACATCCCGGGAGCCCTTATTCCAAGTGCAGGTCCCTGGCTTTGCCTGAGGAACTTTGCTTCTAGAACAAGGAATCACCGTGGCCACCTTTCCCAGTGTCTGCGGCCTTGCTCACCACCACCCCATCAAACCCCGGTTGAGGGCTGAACTGTGTCCTCCCAAGAGGACATGTTCAAGTCTTGACTGCCCCCCACCCCTGCTACAGCCTGTGAACGGGACCTTATTTGGAAATAAGGTCTTTGCAGATGTGATTGGTTAAGATGACGTCATGCTAGAGATTGTGCGGCCCTAAGGCAATGACAGGTGTGTGTGTAGGAGGGACACCTGGACACAAGACACACAGGGAGAGGCCACCTGAAGATGGAGGTGGAGATCAGGGTGATGCGGCTGCAAACCGAGGCACACCTGAGGCCCCCAGAAGCTGGAAGAGGCAGGAAGGACTCTCCTGGGGGGGTGGTGGTCAGGAGGGAACGCGGCCCTACCACCCCTGGACCTGGGACATTTGGCCTGCAGAATGTGTGAGAACAGATTCCTGTGGTTTCCAAGCCCCCTGCCCGCCCGCCGAGCTGTTTTAGCTGTCCAGATGTGCAGTGCGGTAAGTCCACAACACCCCGGGCCATCCTTGGTGGGATGTACTCAGGCCACCTAGTGAGCCCCTACGCCGACACCGACACCGGGGGCACCACCTTCCCAACCCCTCTTTTCATCTGTAAGCACACAGCAGCTGAAAGATCCAGGGACAGGCAGAGTATTGTCATAAAATGTCACATTTATTGCTACAGTGCTGTTATGTACAGGTCTCCAAATCGACTTTAGAGGATCGTTATTAAAAATCCCAAAGAATTCAGCCAGCTGTGTTGACACATATAAAATTATTCTACTTAAAAAACTTTTTGTTGTTTTTAAAAAAATCAGTTATCCTGAGGCACTCAGAGCACAGTTTTCCCTGTAATTGTGGTTCTTCCCCTCCCCCAAGGCTACTTTTTCCTGTGCTGGGTTAATCTCATTATATATATATAAAATATATAAAACTTAAATTATATATGTAATACACAGTTCAAAAGTTTGTGGGCCTCGGGGGGGCCGCAGAGGCTTCTCAGCCCCTGCCTATCTGGGTCTGTGGGTTAGGCCCGAGGCAGAGGGAAACTGAGGCAGGTTCCCCAAAGAGAGACAAGACCCACAGACCAGGGGAGTCACCAAGGAGAGTCCCCTGATCGGTCTTAGGGGCAGACCCCAGGGGATACCAGGGACCTGGAGGTGGCCCCGGCCCCAAGCTGGGATGTCCCGCTCGTGCTGGCCTTGGGGTTCCCTCAAGCTTCCCGTGGGGCACCCGGCCCCCAGCCGTGGGGAATTCCAGTCTTGAGGAGTCAGGCCGCCCCAGTGCTCGGGGAGTGAGGGGGTTTTGGGGGAGACACCTGGGATGCTGGTAGGGTGGGGTGCACGCAGCCAGCCTGGGGGTACGTAAGGCCTCTCTGCAGGGGGTAGAGGGAGGGCAGGTGAGACCCCAGCAGGCCTGACCCCACACCCAGGTGACACGTAAGGTGACCAACCGCCCTGGATTTTGTTTAAACCTGGGACAGCCCAGGCCTAGTGGGTTCCCCTGAATACACAGGAGAGAGGGCTACTTGGGGAGGCCTGGGAGCTGGCGCCCAGGGCCTGAGAGCTCAGCCTCCTGGTTTGCAGTGGGGCGTCAACCCTGACAGACACACGGCCTGGGGGCCTTTCTGGGCAGGGGGATCCTGTAACTTCCCCAGTCCACACCAGGAAGGCCACTCGGGGAGCAGGGGGTTTCTGTGCCAGAGTTCAGAGAATGAAGAACGGGGTGTTTAGGGAGGCCCCCCAGCACCACGCTCAGCAACACAGGCCCCGGGCCCAGGAATGCTGGTCCTCACAAAGTCCCGTCTGAGAGAGGTCCCAGGACTTGGAGGGATGTGGGGCTGGCAGGCCGCAGGCAGGGGCCTGGGGGACCCGAGCTGCTTGCGGGCAGGAACCTCGGCTGTGTGACAGGGGAGCGTCCCTGCCTCCTTGGAAGTGCCCCAGCAGGGTGTCCCCCTTCCTGAGGGAGGGGAGCATATCTGGCAGGGGAGGCCCCCACCAAACAAGGGCCCACCTGCTACTTCGCAGGGAGCAAAACCACAAGAGCAAGCCCCCCACGCTAGAACCTGAACTGGACGGCACCTGCCACCCCTGGTCCAGTGGCTCCCGGGGCGGGGGCACCTCAAGTTTACACGGGGTCTTTTTAAAGTTTTTTGGCCACGCCACGTGGCATGAGGGATCTTAGCTCCCCGACCAGGGATTGAAGCCGTACCCCCTGCATTGGGAGCGTGGAGTCCTAACCACTGGACCACCAGGGAAGTCCTGGGGTCTTTTTAATACAACTTTTAATAACCTTGTTGATCATGAAATGCAATGCTCATTTCTAGAAACAGCAGCAAAAATAGCAAGACACACGAGACTTTTATACAAAAAAATTTGTTGCTTAGAAAACATACGCAAAAAAAGCTAAAAAAAAAAAAAGAGACCAAAGGCATCATTCTTACTAATTTTCTTCTACATTAAAAAAAAAAAAAACTCTCATAACTAAGTTTCCTTTTATTTTCCTTTAAAAAAAAAAACAAAAACAAAAAACCTCTCAGGCGTAGGCACAAGTTGCTGGTTGGTGGCTGCCGACCAAACTGGCTCCGCACAGCATTTCCCTCCTGTGAACGGTATGTTTGAGTCTTCACGTTTTATACTTAAGGCATTCATTTTCTTGTCTGACAACATGTATATACCAAAAACAAAAACAATGCTCCTTGCCGCCCAGGCCTGGGCAGCAGGGCCGAGACGCAGTTTCAGGATCCATCAGGCCACAGGCCTGGCGGTGGTGTTGCCTCCGGAGCGCCCAGGGCGATGTTGGCTCAAGGCTGACCACGGGCTGCATGGGGTGGGGACCAGGCGCCTGGCGTGACTGTCCCAGGTTAGACCAAGGTGGGGTCACTCGTCTGGGCGGCGTTCCTGTCACATGTGCCCGGCAGGGTTGTGGGCCTCGCCCAGGCCTGGGTGGGCGGCCGACAGCACCATCTGGGCATCTCCGACCACGCTGGACACCTTCTCCTCTTCTCGGCGCTTCAAGCAGGCCGCTTTGGGGTTCAGGTTACGCTCTGGGGGGAGGGGGAGAGCACTGTGGGAGAGGGTCCCCGAGGGAGGAAGAACTGGGGGGGGGGGCCCGCACGGCTGCTCCATCTCTCGACCTGTCCCCGTCCCCGAGAAGGCCATTTGGGCCGGGGATCTACAGAGCAGGATGAGCGCCGGGGGGCGCCGGCGGCTCAGGTCCCCGGTGGGCGGGAGGGCGGGGCGGGGCTGGCCCGGGCGCCTACCTCGCACCTGCTGCTCCAGGCCCAGGATGACCTGCACGGCCTGCTGCAGGATGAGCAGCTTGGTCTGCGCCTTGTCCGACTTGAGGTGCAGCTGGCACATGCGCCCCAGCTCCCGGAAGGCCTCGTTAATGTCCCGCACGCGCACCCGCTCCCGCGCGTTATTGGCCATGCGCCTCTCCCGGTCCCTCAGGTCTTTCTCCTCCAGGGACAGCACCTCCTCCGTACTGCTGGGTCACAGCACCGGGGCCCCGTTAGTCCCGAGCGGGGGTCGTGGGGAGGGCACCCGCTGGCTGCGAGTGCGCATGCCGTGTGCCTGGCAGGAGGTGGGGCCTTGACCCCCACCCGCGCATGTGCATGGAGCTGGGCGCAGCCCTTGCCCCCGCCCGCTCGCCGTGCCCAGGACTGGCCAGGAAACAGGGAGGCCCCATGCCCCCCACCCTCAGGATGACGACCTTCCCCGTTCAGAGCAGCTGCTTGCTGGGTGAAGGAGAGCTAGGCCTGGGGCTCCCAGAGTTCAGGACACTGAGTCCACAGAAGCAAACCGGCTCACAGCCTGGAGACCCCTCTCATGCCTGGGCGCCACAGGACTGCACCTGCCCCACGTTGGACCCTGGCTGCCCGAGAGCTGGGCCTGGAGTGGCCGCCCTGAGCCCTGCCTGGAGGACCCTGAGGCCTGGCACTTGTGCTGTAACCGCTGGGCGGCGGGCACAGTGTTGAGTCCCCCCAACGAGTCTGGAACAGGGGCTCAGAGAGCTGACCACGGGGTCCACACCCCAGCTCAGGCCCCCCAGGGGCGCAGCGTGGGGCTCTGCACGAGCAACCTCTCCATCTGCCTGTTTCCCTGGGAGCCCGTCCTGCCCGCCCACCCTGCCCTCGGGCCTGAGCGACCCCCGCGGGTGGCGGCGGCGGCCGGAGCTCAGGACAAGCGTGCAGACCAAACTGACAGACAGGCCTCGGGGCCCCTTTCTTCCCTCAAGTCCCGATGGGAGCCGTGAGGGAGGAAAGGCCCGGGTCGCAGCCCTGCCGTTTCAGCGCTCGGGCGCAAGTGCGAGGTAAGGAGGGCAGCCGGTGGGAGTGAGGAGGTGGGCGGCCAGGGTGGGGGAGCACGGGGGGCAGAGAGCAGAGAGGCGGGCGGACGCGGCGTGACGCCCATGCCGCCGTGGGGACGCGGAAACCCCAGAGCTCAGGGGACAGTGGGCGGCAGGCCAGGGCCCTAGCTCCGGTCCAAGCGACAGCGCTGCAGGAGAGAAAGGGTTAACGGGGCAGCGGGGGTGGGGTGGGGGTCGTTAAGGAATCAGCTGGAGGGAGTCACACAGCCTCCCTGACCCTCACTCAGCCTTGGGGATGGGGGGTGAACCCCACCTGCAGGTGGGGACCGATGGGCTCAGGCGCCCCACGAAGTGTCTGCTCAGAGCTAGAGCGACAGTGACGTTCTCTGGGAGCCAGGGGACACGAGTCCCTGCCAGCCGGGCTCTGGGCTTCCTCAGAAGGAAGGGCTGGGCAGGTGGAGTCTTTGGGGTCTGAGGAGACAGCTCTGTGCCAAAGTGCCCAGGGCTACAGGGCTGGGGATCGAGAGTCTGTTCCTCTCACTTGAGGGGACAATGGGATGGGACTTCCCTGGCGGTCCAGTGGTTAACACTTCCCCCGCTTCTACTGCAGGGGGTGCGGGTTCAATCCCTGGTTGGGGAACTAGGATCCCGCCTGCCAACGCAGCACGGCCAAAAAAACCCACTGGAGACGGCAATGGGGCCTGGCTAGGCAGAGGGCCCACGGTCAGGAGAAAGATGGTCACTGAGGAGGGAACGGCCACTGCAGAGGAGGATCGTCACTGGGGGGATAGTCACAGCAGGGAAATGGAAAACGGTCGCTGAAGGGGGGCTGGTCACTGTAGGAGGCGGAAAGTCAGCAGGAGGAGGTCACTGCAGGGGTGATGTCACTGCAGGGAAAAGGTCACAGGGCAAGGGAGGAAGGTCACAGCAGGGGATGTCACGCAGGGGAGGTGGGCTCCAAGAAGGGAGGAGGGGAGAGCGAGGGCAGCAGTGGGGGAGGGGAGCGGCGCCCCCACTGACCTCGCACCTGCTGCTCCAGGTTCAGGATGACCGACACGGCCTGGTGCAGGATGAGCAGTTTGGTCTGGGGCTTCTCACTGTTGAGGTGCAGCTGGCACATGCGCCCCAGCTCCTTAAAAGCCTCATTGATGTCTCGGACCCGCAGCCGCTCCCGCGCGTTATTGGCCACCCGGCGCTCCTTCTCCCGCTCAGCCTTCTGCTCTGGGGGGAGAAGGTCGTCCTCGTCCTCGTCCGGGCTACGGGGCCAGGGGCCAGAGGGAGACAGTGAGGCAGGGCCGGGCAAGGGCCTGCCGCGGCCTCGGGAGCCGGCGCCCCGAGGGGCCCCCGTGCGCATGCGCAGCCGGCGCCCTGAGGGGGCGCGCGTGCGCAGCCGGCCTGTGGGGGTGGGGGGGGCGGCACCTGGTCCGGGCGCGCGGGGCCTTGAGGTCCTTCTTCTCGTCCTCGGCGGTGTCGGCCGCCACGTTCTCTCCGTCCTCCTGCTCCTCCCGCTTGATGTCGCCAGGCCCTGGGGCGGCGCCGCGCCCGAGATCTGCAACGGGCCGGAGTCAGGGGCCTCCGTGCGCAACGGCAAGCCACCCAGAAGCCCACCGAGAGCGGGACACCGGCCTCACGCCACACGCGGGCACCCGTTCCAGACCCCACGGACCGAAAGGCCTTCAGAAGAAAGTGCGCCGAAATGTCGTGGCCACTCAGGGGCGGAAAACTGTTTCCTAAAACGCTAAGGAGCTGTCCTCAAAAGAAACAGAAATCGATAAACTTGAATATATCAAAATTGAGAACTTCTCATCACCAAGAAAATAAGCGGCTGCGCCACTGGACAGAAGACGCCGTCACGTACAAGCCAACAAAGGGCAGGTCCCCACGATCCCAAAGAACTGCTACAAGTCAGTGCGGACGTGATGCAGAAGCCCGAGGGGAGCAGGGAGGGCCCCCGGGAGCCTGCTATCTGCGTCATCGCTTCAGGAAATGCTGAAATGCTGCGGGTCTGAGTATCGCTTATGGGTGTGACCGCTTTGGAAAACACTTTTTCCGCCTTATCTGGAAAAGGCGGGCACGTGTGTGCCCAGCAACCCTCCAACCCAGAATCACACCCGCCACCAGGAGACACGCTCGGAAGATTCGGAAAAGTGCCCACGCGTGGGCCCAGGTTGGGGCGGGACCTAGTGTCCCGTGAGGCCAGGGCTGGTCCTTGCATGGCAGCTGAGCAGTCGGGTGGGAAAGCCACCCAGTAGAACAATGACCCACAAAACCCCCAGGCCACATAAAGAGACCCGTGGCCGCGGTACTGGCCTGGGCTCTCCCGCAGCTGAACCGCAGGACGCGGGCAGTGCTTAAAAGACCAGCTCGGGGGCTCCCTCAGAACTGCTGCCACCAGGCCAGGGCGTCCTGGGCCCTGTGGGGGCTGAGCGTCATCCCTGCCCCTGTAACAGCCAAAGATGTCCCCAGACACCACCCAGGTGTGCAATGACAAAATCTGGACACCCAGTCAAGAGTCAGGCTGGTTCTGGGGCTGCAGGGTCCTCAGGCGGGCCTGAGGGTTGTGTGGTGGGTTCAGGGGGGCCTTGCGGTCAAATGCGCGCAGCATGTGGCACAGCGCGTTTTTCACCAGGTCGATGGGGGCGGGGTGGGTGGAGTCCTGGATCCTCCCCAGGCCTGGGTCTCACCGGCTGTTGCAGGGTCAGCATTAACCGACCCCTGGGACGGAACCCTGTGACACCCAGGGCCCCAAACCCCAGTGGGCATGCGCAAGCCTGCCCGTTACCCCCTTCTATGGCTAACCTCGTGCCAAGTGACTTTGCCCCTCTCGCTACTGCTGATTTCTCTGCTTCCCCGGACAGTTAACAACCCAGAACTCCACCAACACCGCCCCACTTGCCCTGATGGGGCCCTCAACTCAGCATCCAACGTAGTGCACCCTCCTCCAGGCCCCTCAGTACCCGCCCCCCCTGATCTGTCCGGGACCCTGGCCCCGCCGCCTAAGACCCTGCCCCACCTGGGACCTGCCCAGGCTCCCACCATCAACTCCACTGTGTGCCAAGTACCCTGAGACCCCACCTACAGACCAGAACCGTACCTCCTCCTCCACGTCTGCAAATCCTTCAAAGCACCTGGAAATCGCCCACCACTGCACTGCCCCTCTTCGGCCCCTCACAGGCCAGTCCACAGCATCCACCCACACCATTCCTCCTGGACCAGCAGTCCCCTCTGCCCTGTTTCCCACTTCCAAGCCAAGCCCCCCACCCAGTCTGTCCTTCCAGCAGCAGCCACCAGAGGACGTCTATGAGCACCTGAGCAAGGCCCCGCCCCTCTTCTACCCACAGCCCTCCAGGGCCCTCACCTCCCTGGGGTAAAAGGCCAAGTCCTCCCCAAGACCCTGCACGACCTGCCCCATCCCCTACCCCGTCCCTTCCCGTCCCTGCCCTCCTCCCTCTCTCCCCCTCCCTCACTCTGCTCCAGACACACGGGCCTCCTTGCTGTTCCTCCAACACACAAGGCACAGCTCTGCCCCAGGGCCTTTGCACGCGTGCACCCACCCACCCACACACACACACACAACTTTCTCCCCAGCACTCATCCTGACATGCTTCCTTCACCTTCCAGTTTCCGCACAAGTCACCCTCTTTCTCTGCCTGATCTGTTTTGTTCCCTGGTGCCGAGAAAAGTGCCAGACACACGATGGACACTAAACATATGCCTTTCGGGACTCTCCCGATTGACCGGGTGAATAGAGAGAGAGGTAGCAACCCACCCCAGAAGCAGCAGGGCCCCTCCCAACCCCTGTGGGATCCTGGCACCAAGCCAGGTAGGGCTTTGGTGATGTGGCAGGGGGCATCTCCCCCTCTCCACACCAGTGCCCAGTTAGTTACCCTGGACCTCAAGTTTCCTCAACTGGAGATGCGGGTGGACAGTCCCGGGCCCACAAGCCACCGGGAAGGTTGGCGGGTGGCTCTCAGTCCCCGTTTTCCGGAGGAGGAATGTGGCTCCAAGGAGGAGTGACACCTACTGGCGGGCCCACGGCATGGGCCACCCGGGGGTGCAGCCACCTCTGCACAGGGGACGTAACAGGGACTTACCGCTGTAGGAGTCAGGCGGCCGGGAGAGGTCGGGGAGGGCCACGTGGTTGTGCACGAGGCCGCCACTGCTGGAGAGGCCGTCCTCCGAGTGGCTGCCGCCCACCTGTGGACGAGGGGGGTTATCAGTGCTGGCCTGGCCCCAGCCGACCCCCCGGCCTGCCCTCGCCCAGCACTCACCAGGCCAGCATGCCGCCCGCCCAGTGGCATGACAGCGCCAGCAAAGCCTGAGGCCAGCGGCCCGTGGCCAGGCAGCAGTCCGTGCACGTCCCCCGCTGTGCCCACGGCGTGGCTGCGGAGGACGTGGATGGCCTCGTCCAGGTGGTCCTCCATCTTGCTCTGCTGTGGGGTGGACAGGGGTGAGGGGCCTGGGCCGCCGGGACCCCATACAGCTGCCAACAGCATAGCTGCCCGTCGCGGGCCACAGGCCACGGCCACAGCTTTGGCCACCCACCAGCTTTGGACCCTATTCCCAACAAATTAGCTGAGAAGTTTAACCTGGTCAAGGGGCACCTGTCCTGTCGCACATTCTGCTGTTTCCATGACACCTGAGATCTCTTACAGCATGTGGCTCTGTGGCCATGGCAGACATGCGAAGCCACCCCTCACCCCAAACGGGTGTCCCTGTGTGTTCACAAGCACCTCTGCTCCCTGCGCTCCCACGAGGGTGCACCCTCCCCAGCCCCCAGGACACTCACCAGGCCGTGGAGACCCCCATCGTAGCTGGGCGATAAGGCACCGGGGGCTCCTGCTCGAGGCCACTGTGACGTCCCTGGAAGGGGCAGATGCGCGTGAGTGGGGGCGGGGGGGGGGGTCGGTGCAGCCTGACCCAGGGAAGGAGAAAGGCTGGGCTGGGAGTCTGCGGCTGTGATGCCCAGACTGGCCACACAGGGGCTCCCATGCCCACAGGGCAGTCTAAGGGACCCACGTCTGAATCTCAGCCCAGCTGGCCCGACAGCTCTGCCAGGCTGGGGTGTGAACCCAGTGGGCAGGTCACATCTTTGAGCCTCAGTTTCTCCAACTGCAAAACCCACGGGGCAGGCGGCCCCTCCCAGTCCCGCCCCACCGGAGCCCCAGAGGCACCGTGCAGGCCTGTGTGCCCTCTGGAGACCGTGGCCCTCACTTCTCCACGGCCCCTCACTGAGTCCCGGGTGCACCCTCTTAGGGACAGGGGACCCGGCCCCCTTGGCAAAGCCAAACATGAGGCATACAGTAGGTGCCTAACAGCTTCTGGGGTGAACTAATGCCAACATGCCCACGTCCTGGAGTCCAGGCGGAAGCCTCGGGCCGGCTTCTCTGCTTCTTGGGCATCCCAGGCCCCCCCGCTGGATCCCACGTGCCCCTAACGCTCACAACGCGTGGCCTGCCGCATCGCGCCTCCTGACCTTTGCCTCTGCTGTGACCTAGGAGCATTGGCTTGGAAGCCCCCCATCCTCTAGGGAGCCCTCCCCGACGGCCATGGGAACGTGAGCTCTGAGGCATGTGGTCTGTCCAGCTCCCCGCCCACCCGGGGCTAGTCAGCAGACCCAGTCCCCTCCCCCAGCATGCTGCACAGACCTGCCAGGCCCTGTGGGGAGCCCACGGGGGTGGAGGGGCTGGATGAGAAGTTATTGCTTGACTGGTCTGGGGAGTAGATCTGTGACAGGGACAGGGAGAGAGAAAGGGCCACCACGTGGCCGGTCAGGAATCAGCCTCCTGGGTCACCGACCCAGCCACCCACCACGTGCCGAGTCTCACCGAGGCCAGCGCCTTCCCAAGGGCGTCCCCAGAGCTGCCGGCCGTGGTTCCACGGGAGCCTGTGGGTGGAGAGAGGTGAGGTCCAGCCTCTGGGATGCAGCAGCCCCAGCACCTGGGCCGGGCTTGCTCGCCCCGGCTGACGGGGAGCTCCCTTCTGCACGCAGCTGCCTGCACGGATGCCGCAGCCTGGCCCTGGGCAGCCCCGGTCTCAGTCGGGTGTCTCCTGACGCCTCACCATGTGCCTCCACAGTGCTCTGGGGACAGGCAGGCTGCGGGGCTCGGGGTGAGCAGCCCCCTCGCTGCACCTCAGTTTCCCCAAATGAACAGTGGGACCTACTCATCGAGGAACCACTTTGAAACGTCTGAGGGGTCCCGAGGAGCCCAAGCCAGGCAAGGGGGATGCGGTTAATGATGATACCCAGGGCTGGATCCTGAGCCCACCGGAGGTGTGGGGTGAGGGGGCCGTACCCAGGAGGCTGTCGGCCCCGCTGACGGGGGGTGTGTGGCTGGAGACGCTGCTGTAGGCGCCCGTGGGGGCCGAGGAAAAGGTGGACACAGCCGGGAGCCCCCCGTTCACCTCTGCTCCGTGCAGCTGGTAGCCCTGTGTGCAGGGGACGGGGTAGGAGGGGTCAGATGGGGCACTGCCCACACACCTCCCCCGCCCCGGCCACGGCCACCCCACGGGGCCTACCATGCGCTCGTGCTGGTGCAGGCCGCCAAACCCACCGCTGCTACTGCCGCCCACGGAGCTGCCGCCACCTGCCGGGAGGGGCAGGGGGGATGAGCCCCCGCCCAGCATGGGCCCGAAGCCCACCTGGCCTGGGGGGCTCCAGAGCTCGGCCGAGGGGTGCAGGCTGCCGTCTGCAGAGAGGGGAATGGTGAGGTGGGCGGGCAGAGGGAGCCCGGGCCCCGCCCCAGGCAACCCAGGCAAGCCCTCAAGTACCTGCCACGTAGAAGGAGGCAGGGTAGGTGCCGCTGGGGGTCTTGGTGGGTGGGTAGGCTGTGGTGCCCCTGCTGTAATCATCACCTGAGCTGGGTGGGTACACCTGCGCTGGGCCAGCGGGCAAGGTGAGGCAGGAGGGGCCAGGCGGGGTGGGGGCCGGCCAGCCCCCGCCTCACAGCTCCCCCTGCTGGGTCTCCCCCTCCACCTGGAGGGCTGTCCACCCCACCGCCCACTTCCCTGTGCTTCTCCAAACCTTCCCTCTAAAACCGCACCTCGGCCCCGCCTCTGAGGCTCTGCTCGTGTTACCACCTCTCTCTGCTGTTCCTACTTCACCCCCACCTGCTGCCCTCCCCACAGTCCCAGCCTTGCGCCTGAGGCCTCTGTAGACTGGACCCCCAGCCCAGACTGCCTTTTTCCTCCTTAATCCAGTAAACTCCTATTGATCCAGCAGAGCCCAGCTGTGCCGCCCCCAGCACTGGAACCTGCCTTAACCCCAGCCCTGATCACACAAGACCTGGGGGCCTCAGAGACAGGGTCCTGGGTGAATATTCTGCCCCAGCTGCCCCAGAGCAGTAAGACAGCAAAGGCTTTCAAGGATCAGCTCCGACCCTGATCGGCTGGGCACTGCAGGAAAGTGCTGGGGTCAACTGGCTACGTCTGCCCCGGCACTGGAGCAGAAAGCGGGGTTCAAGTGCCGAGAGATGGTAGGACAAGGTAGGCTCGGGGGCCTCTCAGCTCTGATGTTCCAGGACGTGACATCACGAGCTGAGTCTTACAACAGCCTCTGGGCCTACAGCCCGGTATGGGCCAGATCAGCCTCCGGGGCTCAGCACAGAAGGCAAGCAGAGAGGGTGGTGGCCGAGCCGGGGAGTCCAGCAAATTGCCTTTTCTCCCAACGTGATTAAGTCTCGGGAGCACGGTGCTGGGAGCCGCTGACGGCTCAGCACCATCTGCTGGGCCTGGCAGCCCGCCAGCCACCAGGCATGGGGTGAGGACAGAGGGCAGCTCTAAGCAGGGCGGATGGGGCCGGAAACCCTCTAACTGGCTGCCAGGATGCCCACCCACTCCCGCTTCCAGGACCCCGTTCACACCCTTTCTGAGGCGCCTCGGCCAGAGAAAACCACCTTCTCTTAAAGCAGGAGGGACCCAGGCTAGACCCAAGGAAGGACTTCCCGACTACCTCAGGGCTGGGGCCTCAGGGAAGAAGTCCAGCTGAGCCCATGGGGCTTTCATCAGACCCCACGCAGGGCCGGCCCACCCTCGGGAGGGGGTCACGAGAGACACTCGGCCTGTGGGGCCCGTTTGTCCCACAACTCACCGAGGATGGGAGACCCGGCGGCACTTTCCGGACTTTCTTGGGCTGCGTGTCTGTTGGGACAAGAGGAGTGAGCACCCCCGGCCAGGCTCCCGCCCTCACCACTGGGGCCCTTCCCGCTTGGACACTCCTGTCACTAGGGGGTGGGAGACAGTCCCACCCTGCAGCTCGGAGAAGAGACCCCCAAGCTCCCCTACTAAGAGAATGACTTAAACCAGTCTCAGGCCCATGTGGCGAACTCAGGGGGCAGGTGTGTGCCGGGAGCCGGGTTGCAGGGTTCATGGACACGGGAGCCGGTGCCTGCTCCGCGAGCCCCAGCTCCTGGCAGTCGCCCGGTCACCGAGTCCCGGACCTGCAAGCTCCCCCTCGCCGAAACTGCTAAGCCCCAACCCTGGCTTGGGTGCCTCCACGGTTGCCAGGTGCCGCTGGCCTTCCGGCTCCAGTGCGGCCCGGACGGAAAGCTGGGGTCCCGGTCCCACTCGCTGTGGGCCTGCGTTGGCACCTGTGTACTTCTGGGTGGGTGACTTTAGCATCACTAAGTCAAAGCAACCTCGCTAAACGAAGCGTCTTCCGACAGAACCGCACGGTGCGCAGGGTGTGTATGGCTGGGGAAACGACCAAGGGCTGTGGAACCCTCGCCGCACCCGACCTCACAGGACGCGACTACCAGGACCCACAGGGACCGCCGTCCCTGCCACCCCGCCACCGCCCCACTCACCCAGGCCGCCATCCGCAGCTCTCCGCCGAGGGTGACCGGAGTAGGAGTAATAGTGGGACCCGCCTTTGACGCCCGAGGGGGACAGTGGCCCCGGGCTGCTGAGGGCCAGCTCGCTGGGCAGGAAGCTGGCCTGAGGGAGGGGGAAGGTTAGCAGCTGGTCCCCTGCCCAGCCCCCAGGCCATTCTGGTTTAAAACAACAAAGGCAAGAGCGAGGGCCCAGGCCAATGGCAGGGTCCTGGGGTGACAGTGACCTGGGGCATAGGTCCCTCCCTGCTGACACCGCTGGCGTTTCTCTTATCTAGGATACCACCGATTCATTTTCATGAAGGAAAAAGAGGGAGAGAGACACACCGTCAAGCCTGAAGATGTGTTGCTGTCTGGGCGCTAAACGGGCACAACTATGCTTCAGATGTCAAGGGAATCTGTGTGTTTTACTTCGTACGTATCCCCCCCCCTTTTTTTTCTTAAGGTAAATGGTTTAATCTCGCAGACATGCGTTTGAAATAGACTCTCTTCCCAGGAAAGCAACAACGACTGGGGTTCAAGGCGCAGTGCTGCAGCCTTGGCTTTCCTGTCTGTGCAATGGGCATGTCAGACGTTCCACGGCTCAGGGGCATCGTGGGGACAGATGGGGCCATGCAAGTTCTGCCCCTGGCCGATGACCTGGGGCCCCGCGGGCACTCAGTGGCTGTGACCTGGCTGAGGCCCAGTGTGCACACAGGCGGTGCTGCCTGCAGCAGGGCCTAGCTGCACCCTGAGGTTCCAGGACTGCAGGCAGGGAGTAAGGCCCTCGGGCGTGGGGCGGGAGAGAGACAGGTGGGGCAGGACAGGAGGCCACTAGGGACCACTGTGCCAGGCAACTGGCCCGTCAGCATCCCAGTGGGGTGGCCACGGGTGACAATCTCGCCCAGGCCGGGGACTGTGCCGAGGTTGGACCACAAGGCTGGGAGCACGGAGCGAGGGTCAGGCCTCGTCTGCCTGGCTGGCCTCGGTTTCCCTGTCTGCCACTTGGGGGCAGGCGGGCGGGCAGGTGTCTCCTGGAACCCCTTCAGCTGTGCACAGGGCCCCACAGGCTGGACCCCAGCCTCCCCTTTCCCCATCGACAACCCACCCGGCCTGACCCAAGGACCGGGCCTGTTTCAGCGGCTGCTGGAGAGTGACCAGCACCTGGCTGAGCCTTCCCAGATCAGGAGGCAATTGGGACGAATTTGTTTCAAATTAAAACTAGGGAATACAAGGTGGGGTGAGAAGTCAAGCGGTGACTATGGCCCCCACTGGGAACCTCCCATCCCTAACCACCTGCGCTGCCCCCTAGTCTGGAGACGGGGGCTCTCCAGGCTCCAAGGGCCACTGGGGGCCGACGGGACCCACGCCCTCCCCTGCCCACCCTGCAGATGCAGCCTCACCTGAGTCAGGCTGCCGACCCCTGCGTCTCTCCCAAAGGGGGTGTACGCGCCCCGCTCGCCGCCCTTGCCTGTGGAAAAGGAAGGAGGGTCACCCAGAGCTGACCCAGAGGCCGGCACATGCCCGCATACAGCAGGCGCTCCACAAGTGCACAACACTGAAAACCGTGGTGGGACACTGGTCTCCCCATCAAGTGGCGAGGGGCTGAGGGACAAGTGGGGTTCCAGCCAGACGCTATCCCCAGATGACCCGCAGAGGATTCTGCAAACCCGCCAGGGCCCCCATGTGCCCCATCCCCAGAGCGGGACAGCACCGACTCGGCTCCCCACCCCTGCCCTTCTCGAGCTTTGGTTTCCTCTGTTCAAGGTCATGAGGTGTCAACTCCCCAGGGTGCTGGGTTCCCAGGGGACAGGTCGAGGTCCCTGGTATCTTGCAAGTTTCAGCACCCAGGCCCTGGGCTCCTTCCCCAGCTCCTGGACAGGGTCAGCTCACGAACAAGCATGTGACATCGCTGGGGATGCTGATTCAAGCCACTCAGTGCGAAGGAGCCCTTCCTCTGTGTGGGTGGGCAAGACCGAGCTGTGGGGGGACAGCCTGCCCGAGAGAGCAGCTGGTATGAACAGACTCCTGCAGCTACACAAACACCTGGATCCAGCCTCGCCTGAAGCAGGTCCCTGGATCCATCAGTACTTGAACAATTTCTGTTTGTTTCTGGCTTCAGCTGGGCACCTATCCGGACTGAGGGCGGACCTTAACCAGCCTTACCGTGAGCAAGAAATCAAAATGCTTGACTGACTAATTTGGTTTATTCTCAAACTGGGCAGGGGGGGTGGGGGAATTCTCCCCTTTATCCATTTATTTTTTGAATATTTTTACTTATTTTTTGGCCACGCTGCGCAGCTTGTGGGACCTCAGTTCCTCGACCAGGGATCAAACCTGTGCCCTCGGCTGTGAAAGTGCCGAGTCCTAACCACTGGACCACCAGTAAATTCCCTCTCCCCTTGATTTTAAAAGGACAATTTCAAGTGGACTCTTGGAGCAAATGCTGTTTAGGGGGCAGGGAGAAGGACCACGCTCCTACCAACACAGCAGATGCCCCACAGGCCACGCCCACCAGCTCAATCTCAGGGCAGGCGACACGGGGCCCATTTAGGGATGAACAAACCACAGCCTGGAGGCCAGAGGGACTCGCCCCCAGTCCAGAGGGTGCACTCCTCCCTCCCTTCCCAGGGTGGCCGTGGGAAGCAAAGCTGGCCGGCCCAGCCAGGGCTCTGGGCTCCCCACTGCAGGGTGGGGCTGCTGTGGTTTGACCCTGCGTACAGCAGGCACCAAGCAGGGGCATCCTGAAAGGAAGGCTGAGGGAGGCAAGGAGAGAAAGCAGAGGTTCTGGGAGGGGACCTGCGAGATCCACGAGCCCTGTGGGTATACAGCAGGTGCCCAAGCCATGCACCGGGCCTGGGCATCAGGGTATGAGAGGGGGAAGGAGGACAGACACCAAGAGCAGACCCACCAGGTCTCATCGAGGAGCTGGACCAGGTTGGGGGCCCCACGGGAACAGAGCGACCCTCGCCCCCTGGGCCTGGCACTCACCGCCCGCTGCCCCACCATGGCTATCGCCAGCCCCAGTCCACAGGCAAGAAAACCAGGGCCCAGGGAGGCCGAAACTGCGCCCACCTCCCCACTGTCTCACTGGGCCTGGCCTGGGCTCCCTGCTGCACTCTCTGAGCTCCTCGGCCACTGGGGCGTGTGGCGGGTGTGTGACACAGCTGGGCTCTGGGCCCTGCTGACCAGGCCCGGCCGTGGGAACTGCCCGTGCCAGGAAGAAGCCGGAGGAAGGAACAGCAGAGGGGAACTGGTGTCGTGGCAGGTGCAGAGGCCACCCGGCCAGCCCTCACCTCCCGGTCTGGGAGATGCACACAGACTCCCGCTAGACACAGTGGGTGCCGGACACTGTGTTCCCCCTTCCTGCCTGGGACTGCACCCAGGCCATGCTCGCCCGTCTGGCTCCTTCCATGCGCCAGTCCACAAGGGCTGGACCCCAGGCCCTCCGGCCTTGGCTGCCCCACTGGTTGGTTGGGCCCGGCAACAAGAGTTCACCCACCTCCCCCAGCAGCCACCAACCCCGCCGCCATGCACCTCGGCCTGGGAACCGCTGGGGACGGTGCCAAAGGAGCCTACCTCACCTGGCTGTCATGTGCAAGGACCTCGTGTCTCAGGAGCACCAGGAGTGCGCAGCCCAGGCCCTGAGGCGGGAGCTGACTCACCCCCCGGCCCCTTTCAACCTCCAGAGATGCCAGCTTGGCAGTCACCCCAACACTCCCTCAGAACAGGGAGGGCCCAGGCTCAGCAGGGCCAGCGCTTGGACACCCAACCAGGGCCTGAGAGTCCCAGAGGCCGGGTCCCTTCTCGCTGAGCCTCAGTCTGCTGCTCATCTGCGAGATGGGGGTGGGCCTTCGGGCCTAGGGAGCCAGGTGAGTCCTTACCACTGGCTACGCAGAAGGCTCTGAGAATCCCCATCCCCGCAGGTCGGGAAACTGGGGCTAGAGAGGGGACCCTCACCCAGGTCCCGATGCTGATTCTCACGGTCAGGATGCCGGTGCTCTGGGGAGAGCAGGAGAGGGGGCCGGCCTCAGACTCGGCCTCCCCAGGTTGTCGGGACTCCGGAGTCCACTTCCCGGCAGGCACCTGGCTGGTCCCCACCTGTGTCCTCTGCTCTGGGTGGCCATCCCGGAAGCCCCGGTGCTCGAGGACCGAGTGGGCACGGGGGGTGGGGGCAGGGACCACGTGGACACTCACCTCCGAGCCCAGGTCCCAGGAATGTGGATGAAGCGAGGGTGCCGTGGGACTCACTGAAGTGGGCGCCATCACCGTAGGTCTGTAGAGGGGACGGGCAGGGATGAGGGAGGCTCAGGGACACCTCTGGGTCAGGATGTGACCGCGCCACAAAGCACCTGCAGGCCAGGCCGGGGTTCTCCTCGCGCTCGCCCACCCCCACCCCAGGGTCTCAGGCCTCCAGGGGCTCCTCACCCGGCTGGGGTCGAAGGAGGAACTGTTCTGCTCGCCAGTGCCCCACGAGCCCGAACTGGGCCGGTCCTCGAGACCTGTAGGGCAGGAAGGCAGGGTTAGGGACCCGGCCCCTGGCCGCTCCACACCAGCCGCATTGCCTCGGGGAGCCCTCACTCGACCTGGGAAGCTTTCCAGGCCCCTCCCGACCCAGCCTGTGCTGGAACCCGTCCAGATGCACCCACCCTAGCACTACCCATGGTGACACCACTGCCAGCGGCAAGCACCCCGGACACACCGGCACTAAGCAGACCTCTGGGTCCACGGCCCAAGAAACAATTCCACCACCAGCTGCTGGCAAACTTGCCATTGCTGCTGGCACACTTCTACCCACCCGTCCAGCTCCCAGCCCACCCTGGACGGAGCCCTCACTTGCACTCTGGGCTTCCCTCCCCAGGCCCAAGTCCCTCCCTCTGGCCCAGGCTCATGAAGGCGTCAGGGAATGGGAATGAAGGATATCTCTGATCTCGAGAGTGGGAGCCTCCCCCTTCCCATCTCTGGCAATTCGAGAGGCGGGGCTGTCCCTTTGTTGAAGTAACAGCGGCAGCTGCCGCAGACTACCCGCCAGGCACAGGCTGGCGGCAGGGAAGGAGAAATCCAATCCGGTAAGATAGGCGGGGCCCGGGGGGGGGGGGGGGCCCAGGTGTGGCAGGGTTAGCCACCGTGGGGACAAGGACCTTGGATGGACGGTGGGCAGGGCAGGGCCCTTATCTCCCTGAACACTCGCCCAGGGGCCCAGCCCAGGACCCGGATCTTCCCAGCAGGCAGGCACACGGGCCTGCACCCTTCCCGGGCGCGTGGGCTCCAACACCGTCCATCAAGGGCCACGGGGCTCAGGGCCTGCACAAGCAGAACGGGAGCAGTCCCCGGGCCCCGC